>NC_056748.1:356198487-356378487 GCF_019279795.1 Protopterus annectens
AGTATTTGACAGTCTGAGATGATATGGTCGACAGACCCCACTGCTTTGCCAGAGATGGTCTTCTTCTGTTGCCTCTAGGCTTTAGGTTGCTGGCAAAGGTACTTGCCTCCATCATAAGAGCAAAATTCCTGACGTAAAAATATCCTTCAGAAACAGGGTTATGCAGCTTAATGCTAGGAGTCTAAATCAGAAACTGCACTCACTTGAAGTACTTCTCACCCTGGAAGATGCTAATGTCTGCGCAGTCACAGAGACATGGTTCAAGGCCTCAGAAAGCACCCCAGCCATGCAGAGCTATAATGCTTTCCACACGTTCAGGCCACAAAATGAATGTGAAAAAAACAAGGGAGGAGGAGTATCCATCTTCATTAAAGACAAATACACCTCTACACTGATTAAACAGTACAACTCCCTAGAGTTACTGCAAGTACATCTAACTGTAGGAAAGAACCCCCTCCATGTCTTTGTTAGCTATAGGTCCCCCACCATGAAACACAAAAACCACACAGCCTACATGGAACTACTTGAGTCGCTCTCAGTACAGCCAAATACCCTGGTCATGGGTGACTTTAACTATCCTTCCATTGATTGGGTAGCATGTATGAGCAAAAACACACTCGTCCAAAGGTTCCTGGAATTTGTTAACACAAATGCTCTGGAGCAGATAGTCAGCACCCCCACAAGGGCCTCTAACATCCTTGACATAGTGCTCACCAACATGGGAGATTGCTGTACCACCCCATGTGTGGGGCCACCCCTGGTCAAGTCTGATCATAAATCAGTTTTGTTCAAAGTAACGATCGCACATGACCCACCCTCAGGAGCACAACGGTTGAAAAAATTCTCCAAAGCAAACTATAGTCTACTGAGTGATGGAATCAGTAGCTTCAGACTCCCTGGCAATACTGACAGCAGTGACCCCTATACTGAAGTGTACACAAATGTCCTGTATAAACACCTATATAAATGCATAGACTCAGCTGTACTGGAACACATCAAATCAAGATCCTCATGAAAAAATAAACCATCTGGTGGACATCCAGCATAAATAGGTTATACAATAAGAAAAATAAACTGCTGTTGAAAAACAAGAGGGAATAGTCCCAGCAAAGGAAGAACTCCCTCCAAAGCATAAACAAGCTGATTAGACACCTTGTAAAGTCTTCTAAAGCTAAACTAAATTAGCATCCCTAGCTAAGGAAAAACCACAAAGCATTTGTTAGCTATGTCTGAAATCTAAAAGGGTTGGCCCAGCTTTGTGCCGAACTAGCTGTGATTGATGCCACATATACTGAACCTGAGGACATCACCAACCTCCTAATGGACAGGTTTAGTGAAAATGTCACCCCCTGTCCCCACCAATCATACCCCATAACATACCTGTCACCAATCCTCTGCCTAGTATCTCCAGACAGTAGGTCATAGCTGCACTCTCCAAGGCCAAAAACACAGCCTCCATGGGACTCAACAACATCCCAGGCTGCTTATTAAATGGTATAAAACAGGAGTTAGCAGAACCGCTGAGCCCGGTCTTCAATCTCATTCTTAGCCCTGACTTTGTCTCAGCTGAGTGGAAAACAGCAACCGTAATTCCCTTGCACAAAGGGGGTCCCTCAACTGACCCCAGGAACTATAGACCCATAAGCTTAACCAGCCTTATTTGCAAGACCATGGAGAGAACCATCATGGGTCTTATCAACAAGGATATAGCTGACCTTCAAACTCTTGACCCGACCAATTTGACTTTGTTAATGGCAGATCTTGCCTGCTAAACCTGGTGGACTTCTTGGAGAGTGTCACCAAGGCCCTGGATGAAGGCAAAATAATTCACACTGCCTATCTTAACCTAGCCAAGGTCTTTGATACAATTCCTCACTGAGGCATCATTGAGAAACTCACCCAGCTGGGGATTAACCCTTACTTCACTAGATGGGTTGGCAACTGGATCACAAACTGAACACATACAGTCAAAACTGGGGGATACCACCTCTATAAGCAGACCTGTTATCAGTGGTGTTCCACAAGGATTTGTGCTAGGCCGTCTACTGTTTGGTATCTATTTTTTTGAAGTCCAGGTGAAAATAGAAGGTCTGTGGCTTACCAGGTTTGCTGATGATTGCAAACTGGGTGCAGTCATCGAATCCCGCAAAGATGTAAATATACTACAAAATGGGATTACACAGACAAATAATTGGTGTCAAAGCCACAGACTTATAATAAATGCAAAAAAATGCATTGTCATCCCTGTGACGATGTGAGGTATTGCGAGCTATGCCAGGAGAAGTAGGGCAGTGGATGTGCAACATATGCCAGCAGAGCTAGCTGGAATCTTTTAAAGAATTATATGTCATTTGTATATCAAACTGATTTGTACAGATGCTTTTGTTGAAAAATGTATTTATAAAGATGCTTGTATTAACAATGTACCAACAGTGGGTCCTGACTGTATTGTAACTGATTAAATGTGTGTGTTAACAGAGGACACTGGAAGAGAAGAGGTTAATCTCAGTCCAGCTAACTTTGAAAAACAGTGAGAAATTAAATTACTTAATTTAGGCCATAAAGATTGTATCTTATGGCTCTGATTGCAGCCAGAGATAAAATGTCTATGGAAACAAGTACTAGTAAACCTTCTGTATGGTCTTTAGCAGTGAACTAATTGCTGCTCTGGAAGAGTAGATGTTTAAAATTGTTTTATGACTCCCAGAAGTGGCAACAGATCTTTGTAAAACTCTGTGTGTGTGTATTATTGACACCTATGTGCTAAATCCTAGCAGCTTCTAGCCAAGGGGGAAGCATGGAAACCAGAAGTCAAATGACCAGATATATGCAATGTCATTCTGTAATCCACCACTGAAATTATGTGTTTTTAATACTGGATGAGACTGAAATCACAAGGCAGTCTGTTTCTTGGGACCTGACATAGAAGAATATTTATTTATTTATTTATTTAACATTTGTTGACCGGGCTAGTCTAGCTGGATGTATGTCCATTTTCAGTAGAGGCCCGGGGAGAAAAGCTCCAATGATTATAAAAGTTTAAACATAGTCAGGCAATGCAATACAACAATAGAAATTACTATAACTATAACTATTACTATTACTATAAAAAACTATCTCTAGTAGGTGAATCAGGGAATAGTAATTATTTAGATCAGTCAGGAAAAAATAGTGAGATTAGTTAACTACTGTTTTTCTGTATCTGTGTGAATCTATTCAGCTGTGTTATTGTACTATGTCCTGTGACTGAATCTCTGGTGTTTATTGTAAATAGATATTTAGTATTTTCATGTTCTTTTATTATTTATTATTAAATATATTTAAACTTTACGTTGTGGGGGGTCATTTAGAGAATATTTTAACCTTTGAGAGTATTTATATCTATTTGGCGACTCTGTGGCCACTCCAGTAAGCCTTACTGCACTGGTCAAAACACTACCATTTGTATTAGTATTAATTTCACTCAGCATAATTAGGTACCCTTGTAAGAGCCTTAGAGTAGCTGGTTTTGGAGTGTCTGGTGGCAGTAACTACCTTATAGTCTGGGCAGAGGGGACAAAGCTAGTAAATCAGTGCCAGCCTTTCCCAGGTGTGTGTGTGTGTGTGTGTGTGTGTGTGTGTGTGTGTGTGTGTGTGTGTGTGTGTGTGTGTGTGTGTGAAAATCAAATCTCAAACACTTCATGTGTCAACTGCTTGGAGCAGGGACATGAAGCACTGGTTTCACAGAGAGAGTGGTGGAGGGCTTGGCTTGGACACTCTGCTGATGACTCCACTCTATAGCTGTGCCTGTGAGGAGTCTTACTGGGAATGTGGAGAGAGAAGGGAAAACTAGACCCCAGACTGTGTGTGTTCCCTGTGTGCTCTTAAGGGAAATTGTGCCTGATGCAGAGAGCTGCATCTGGAAATAACTGTGTGTATCTATTTTTGTTCCAAGTGAACTTCCCTCTGCAGTATCAGTGGTGAAGATTCAGGCTCCTTGATTACTGGCCCAGAGTTGGGACATCACAATCCCCCTCAGCAAAGGAGAAACCCCAAGTTCAAGCCTAGTGGTGAGAGATTTAAAAATGGAAGCTGAAAGCAGCCTTAATTTTGCTCATCAGGTGTCCACAATAGTAAGGAAGGCCTTCAATGTTGCACACCTCATAAGCAAGGGTATAGCAGCCAAAGGTAAGGAGATTATAACTCACCTGTACTCTGCTCTCATCAGACCAATAATAGAGTACAGTGCTCCCTTCTGTATGTACCTTACCAGACATCTGTAGCATCAGAGAGACCTCAGAGGTTTCTCAATAAGAAAATTCAGGACTTTCAACACATGACCTACATGGACAGACTGAAGGCCCTATGAATTTACTCAGTATTGCATAGATTGCTTAGAGGAGACTTGTGCCTGGCCTACAGAGCAGTCTCAGACCCTGCCGTGATGAAGCTGCTGCACATACACAAATCCGGTGGGACAGATTAACTCACTCTAGGGATCTTAACTTAGCTTGTGATATTAACAGGACATGCTGGAGAGACAGATATGTCTCTCAGGGGTTGCTACTCCTCTGGAACAAACTCCCAGTTCATGTAAAACAGAGCTCCTCAATGACCCTATTTAAGCGTAACCTAGACATTTGGATGGGAAACCATAAATTTACATCTGGGATTTCACCTATGTCCCTCTTAGACAGGGGCAGGTGGTGATGATCTTTGATTCACATGTAAACATAGACTATTTATAAGACAAATTCCACTCACGCAACCCACACACAAGGCCTTAACCTGGTCTGTGATATTAATACAACATGTTGGCAGGAAAGATTTGTGTCCCCAAGACTCCCCCATCTTGTGGAATGGACTCCTTCTCTGTGTCAAGCAGAGTACCTCTCTAGCCCTCTTTAAGAGGAACCTGGACTGGATGAGAAACAGAAAATATACCCCTGGGATCCCACCTGTGTTCCTGCTGGATAGGGGAAACAGGTGCTGACTTTGAGGGACCATGGGTGAAATTCTTGGCTAGGCTTATAAGCGCCTCTGGCCAAATAGCCTAGTATCATCCTATGAACCTAGATATCTTGGCCCATAAGGGAACGAGGGTATAGTATGGCTAGGTTTGTAGAGGCCATAGGGCGAATAGCCTAGTAACCTTCTATGATCCTGTGATTAAGATACTATTTAGGACAAGTTATGCTTCAGCTTATTTTGCATTTGATTGGAAAGTATCAGTACTAATGCAAATTTGCAAGGGCAAGGGCTCACAAAATTTTGCCAGTATCTGTAGACGTACCACCCTGTTATCTAGCACAGGGAAATAATGTAGTCATTGGGTCTGAGCATTTAAATAAACAAAATGGGATTATAAGGCATATGCAATATTCATCAACATGCATAATCAGTCAGCTGTTTTATAACAATGTCATATTAGACATGGAGAAAAATATTAGGGTGGATGCCACTTATAAAGATAGGCTGTCTGGTTTTGACAGAGCTGACCACGTTATTTTAGTGAACAAATTAAAAGGGGCATTATCCCCACAACTCACTTCATGTATAGGACATTGGTTAAATAAAAGGGAATGGCATGTTCGATATGGCTCCATCTCTGGTAAAACTTGAGGCTATGAACAGAGGATACCACAGGGATCTGACCTTGACCAACATCGCTTTAATGTTAATTAGATATTACAATATTAGAAGATATCTTTTATTGCCTTTATGGAGAAAAAAAAAATAAAGATTGGCAAATGTGTTACAAATTAGGGAGACTAAAATCGGCGAGTCTTTCTTGGTAATTTCAACTACTGAGCTAAATCAAAGAAAAGTCTTCATGCCTTTATTGGGAGCCTTAGGCTGTAATGTATATTTTGTTGATTTATATGCTCTCCCCCATCTTTTTGAAGACATAGGGACCATATTATTTGACTTCCTGGTGAACCTTCTTGAAATCATTCAACTGACTGGGACCTTATCATATCAAAAGGCACCTTCCTTTATATCTGCACATGCATGTCAAGCAGATGTTTATGTAAACTAGTTTGGCATTTGAATGAGTATTTTTTTTAATTTATTTTAGTAAAGTATTCATGTTCTTTTTAGGATTCTGAGGCTAAACTGTCTCCTGATAACTTTATGTGCTCTTCCCCATCTTGTTCAATATGTAGAGAATCTTTATCTAATTTGGTAGAATCTAAAAGGGATGAACTGGCCCTTATTTTGTGGCTTCTGTTTGATAGAAAGTATTTGGATCAGTCTGTTGCCTTGCTGTTATGGAAATAAGGGATCTGTGTATCACATTTTGGTTGACCAGGAAAACATGCCCAACTAAGGTCAAGGAAAACAGCATATTACCTCTGTTAATGTTAATGAGGAAATTTCAGATAAAGACCATGTGGTATCATGGACCTTCATCTGTTTCAGGATGTATTATTAGATATAGTTCCAAAGTTATTTATAAACTAATTGCACAAGGATTTTGACTTTGCTTGTCAGTTAGTGCAAATCATTAAGGCTATGAGATGCTAAATGAGCTTCATCCTGTAGCCCAAGGTTTGATTCTTTTTGTCTCCATTTGCCTATTCTGTGACTCCGAACAACTTTATTATTGCAGATTTTCATTTAGAATAGAAAGGATCATGTTGAGTTGGATGGAATGGTGTTTTCTACATAATGGAGTGAGCAGGGCTTTAGGATATTGGCATCACAAAGGATTTTTTTCTAAAAGTTCTACTACTTTTTTTGATGTGTCTCAAATAGAGAGGCAGAATGAATGCTCGGGGAGGGAAATTCAAGCAGTAGGGAGGAAGGGTCAAGGCTGCTGTTTAAAGGTGAAACGTTGACCTTACAGAGATTAGAGAATTCTCTTAAGAACTTATGGTAGGAGAGGATATTGGGGTGTAATTTTTTTTCACAGTATCTCTTATTAATTTCACTCCCTCATTTTGTCCCCCTTTGACTCCTTCATTTTGTACTTGACATCTTCTGATTCACAGTGTTTTTTTTGGATTTGACAATCCTCTGAGGCATGTGAACATTTCCATTATACCGCATCTTTTTTTCCAGGGTCAATGCACCTAAGACCCTATACATGTCTTCTTGTATAGCTCTAGTACCATTTTTTATTACTATTGCCTCCTCTGACCAGCGTCAAATTTGTCTGTACCGCAGCACAGATGTGCTTCCTAAAATTGCAGATGTAGTGTGATTAACTGTCTGCAGGAAGCATTGCGCCCTGTATATATTTTTTTTCTGGGTCATACAATTGCAATACTTGTATGGCAAAGTCACAGAATAAGGATTCAGATCCTGTATGACTGAGGGCACAATGTACAACACCTCTACAGCTGTGCTGACAAAAGTCAGCAGAGCCAGTACCTGCAGGACTGTAAAGTCTGGTATGATTTGTAGGTGTCCTCCAGTGCTTCATTTAAATGATGGTAGACATTGCTATATCTAATTCATTTACCCTGCAAGTCTGTTATTTTTGCATTACACAGTAGCAACACCGTTGAATAACCTAGCCCTCACTTATTTTTCTTTTCATACTGAGAAGCCTTAGAGCAGGACAGGATATGATTTTATAAAATAAGAACATATATTTCTAGCACCTTCAGTAGATCCCTGCTGGTGATAAGACATTCTTATTTCCTGGTAATGTGACTCTTTTTATTGCTCCACTGTAATAAAAACCTACATTACTACTAGACAGGTGTGCATGATATAGTAGAAGAAGACTACCTTTGCAATGGTCTGCACACATACATTCACATGTGCATGCATGTGCATACATGCAAACTCACGTGCACACACACACACACACACACACACACACACACATACAATAGTATCACACAGACTTGCTTCTGCTCTTCTGCTCAGCCATATAATTAGTTGCTTGCCTGTACACCCTTAAAATGTGATATATGCATGTAAACTGTTTACACTACTGATGTCAAATGTTAATGATAAAGGTATCCATATATTATATTTGAAATAGCACACAGCACTGTGAGTGGCAATAGTATAGCATAAATATCTATAGATGCTTTTCGGATGTTCAATGCAGTGGATGTATTCCATTATGTGGACAGGCTATAATATACGCACATCAGTAAACTCTGCATTTAAGTACAAAGACATATATCTGGAACATTTCTCCCTGGGCATCCGCTGAAAATTGGCTTAATTCCAAGCCCAACTTTCCCGGTAAACAAATGTTAAATAAATAAAATAAAATATGCATGCCACTATAGTAAATATGGGGACAGATTAAAATAAAAAAAAAAAAACCTTGCTCTCAGTGTAAGTGACTTACTCTGATGTAATCCTGCTCTGATTCTAAAAGGCTTGATCTCGGTGTAAGTGACTTACTCCAATGTAAGGCCTATCTATAAAGCAGGCTTACACTAGGACCAGATTCCAAAAGACTTGCTGTCAGTGTAAGTGACTTACACTGATTGTATACACTAGAGTAAGTCACTTACAATGAGTGCAAGTTTTATGGAATCTGGCGGTGTTATTTTTAGTTGCACCAAGCCACATCTATGTTACATAAGATCATTACAAAACATTGCTTCTTATTTAGTTCATTGCAATGATGCATGCTTGTATATACACCCTTACATGTCTAAAACACATTTACTGAGTAACGTACTGTTAACAAGCTAACACAACACATATTCAGTGGGACATGTCTACACTTTTGGCTTGACATTTATTATCACTGTATTATACTGTAAAAATGGTGAAACTACCAACTGATCATCTTTTGCAGAACTACGGGTGAGAAGATGGTAAACTGGGAAGTCATAATAGTCCCTAGGAAGTCAGAAATTTAGACAAAAGATTCCTTTGACTTGCCACAGATACCTGAGAAGAGACCACCAGTAATATTACATGCCAAATGAAATTTCTGAAGTGGCCTGAAATGTGAGTACTGTTTTTCTACCCTTCAAATTATGTGTTCATAGAAAGTGAAGGTGTACAAACAGAATGTGAAATGAACAATGGTGCCAATGTGAGGAACTTCTGTACAGCATTCATACATCTACAGCCGAGTTATTGGCTACTACATTGCTTTTTCCCACATGTCTATTGTCATTTTTTCTCTTCTGCTGCTTGCTGGCTATTAGCCCTCCTCTTGGCTAAGCAGTCCACTCATTCCCCATTTATCATGGATGACAGCCAAATGAGAAATGCCATCATTTAGACAGCCTTCAGTGGCTTTATCATTTCTAACCATAACCCCGTACTGCACGCTAATACAGTATGTGACAATGTGAGGTATTGCCAGCTATGCCAGGAGAAGTAGGGCAGTGAATGTGTAATATATGTCAGCAAAGCTAGCTGGAGTTTTGTAAAGAATTATATGTCATTTGTATATCAAACTAATTTGTACAGGTCCTTGTGTTGAAAATGTATTTGTAAAGTTGCTTGTCTTAAAAATGTACTAACAGTGGGTCCTGCTGGATAGAAAAGAAGTATAAATATATGCCAGACTGTATGGAATCTATTAAAATGAATACATTGTAACAGAGGATACTGGACGAGAAGAGGTTAATCTCAGTCCAGCTAATTTTGAAAAATAATTTGAAATTAAATTACTTATTATAAGCCATAAAGATTGTATCTCACAGGTCTCAATGCAGCCAGAGACAAAAAGTCTGTACTAGGAAGCCTTCTGTATTGTCCTTGGGGGTGAACTAATTGCTACTCTGGAAGGGTGGGAGTTTGAAATTGTTTTATGACTTCCAGAAGCTGCAACAGATTTTAGCAAAACTCTATGTGTGTGCATTATTGACATATATGTGCTAGATTCTGGTTCACTTGCTAGGAAATGGGGTAGTATGGTGTTGCTCATCTGGTCAGGATAAAACAGATGAACATTCATGGGTTCTGTTCAAGCAGCTTTATTACACAAACACATCAGGAATGAGGCTTTGTAACTTAGACTTAAATTAACTTATAAACAGACTGACTACCACACTCATACATGTTAACATTCTGGCTGTTCTCTCAAAATGGCACTGCTGCCTGCATGTGTTCAGTATTTATATGCATGTGCTACATCTGGAAATGCTTCTTAAAGGTACATACATACACACACTCTGATCTACATCCTCCCTCTTTGAGAAATGTTCCATATACGAAATGACAGTATTCAATGACATGCAATTTACAGAAATGATCTTTTGACATACAGTTATACAGAACTAATCATTTGACATGCAATCATACAAAATTAGACACATAGAAAACAATTATGTCCAAGATGCTGTGTATTTTACACTAGGTCTTGAAATATGACCTAACCGTGTAACATAAAAGTCAGAATTGTATATAGCAACGGGGACTGTCTTAAAGGAATGTTTAACTTTGGGGACATCTGTGACATCATCAGAAATGAAAATGGACACTGTGACATGTTCTTCGGTACGAACATTGTCAGGGTTGCTCTGAGATCAAGAGCCTGTATCACAGGTACGATGCTGCAATATCATTTCTGATACAGGAAGAAGATGTCTGTGGTTCCTCCTGCACTCTGTACCCTCAGATTCCACAAAGTAGAATCTTGGCTCAGTACATATATATCTCACTTGACCAATTCGATCAAAACCTTTCAGCGTTTGATCCTCACTGTCTCTCCTTATTTTAACGGATAAAGAAATTTGCTCATTTTATCATAGCTGGACATCTGAGAAGAATGCTTCTTGAAAAGTTGGGCTTTGAGTGCTCTGCTCTTTTTGGCATTAGGCACCAACAAACTAGAAATGATAGACAAGGTTGTTCTGGTTTGCCTAGATAAAAGTCTCTGAGCAGGTGAGTCAAGTAGATTGTCAGGGGGTATATTTCTGAGATTGATTCAAGACGATATCATTACTGTCACACTTTGACCTCTCCAGTAATTGCTTTGCACTCTGTACTGCATGTTCAGCAAGGCTGTTTGACTGAGAATATTCAGGACTGCTAGTAACATGGATAAAGTCCCACTGTTTAGCAAATTTCTGAAACAATTGATGGGTAAACTGAGAACCATTGTCAGAAATAACTTTGTGTGGACTACCATGGCCTGAGAAATGATATTTCATCTTAGTAATAACAGCAGTTGGATGTTAGGTTAGGTAGCAAATCGATCTCAAATCAGTTTGAATAAGAGTCTGCCAACACTAGGTAATGTTGACTGTTCCATTCAAATATATCAGTTGCTACTGTTGACTAAGGTAGTTCAAGAATTTGGCTTAGCTGAAGTGGCTGTTTTTGCAAATGTGGCTTATTACTGTTGCACACTGAACAAGAAGAAAGCACTTTATTAATGTCTTTTGCTAGAGAAGGCCAAAATACTAGTCGTCTCACCCTTCTTTTGATAGAATCAGACCCTGGGTGGCCACAATGTAAAATCTGAATGTATTCATGTTGTAAGGAGATAGGGACAAAAACTTTTGGACCTTTGAAAATGATACCATCTTCCATCAACTTCTCATCTCTGTATGGAAAGTAAGGTTGTACTTCTGTTGGTACATAGGATTGCTTTGACGGCCATCCTACATTGATGAAGTGGTTGAGCTTTTGCAAAATTGGATCAGTTTTTGTATGATCTCTCAGCTCATCAAGTCTCGTGGTAGAAAAATTATGCACTTCCATGACATCAAAGTCAAAATTCTCTGCATCAAGCTGTTCTATGGTATTTCTGGATGATTTGGATAAGGTATCAGCCAGATAAAGAAGTTTACCCTTTGTATAGACCATTTTGAAATTGTACATTTGCAGTTTGCGCATCATTCTTTGTAGTCTTGCTGGAGCAGAATTCATATGTTTCTTTAAAATAGTAACTAGAGATTGATGGTCAGTTTCTATTTGGATTGCTCAGCCATAAATATAATCATGGAACTTTGAACATGTGAACATAATTGCCAAAAGTTCCTTCTCAATTTGAGCATACTGCATCTCAATTTGGGTAAGAGTTCTAGATGCATAGGCAAAAGATCTGCCCTCTTGAAGAATAACTGCACCAAGACCGAACTTTGAACCATCACAAGAAAGAAATACTGGTTTGTGGACATCATATTATCTTAATGTAGGTAGGTTAGCAATTTGCTGTTTGAGGTTATCAAATGCTCTCTGGTGTTGTTCTAACCATGACCATGCAACATTTTTGTGTATCAGCTCTCTCAAATTCTCTGATAACTCACTAAAGGCAGGGATAAATTTGCCCAAATAGTTAACCATACCAAGAAAATGCTGTAAGGCTTGGACATTGTCTGGAGCTGGCATCTCAAGAATGTTTAGAAGGATCTGGTCATAAGCCTGTACTGGTAAATAAATGACCTACATAAGTAACTTCTAGTAGTCTGTATTTGTACTTCAGAGGACTGAGCTTTAAATTCACTTCACATGCTCTGTCCAAAACTTTCCTGAGGTTTCTGTTATGCTCTGCTTCACCATTACCTCCAGCCAGTAAATCAACTATTATTGCACATGGGTAGCTTGAAAAAATTTGCTCCATTACATGCTGAAAGACTTCACTGGCAGAATTTATTCCAA
The DNA here is from genome assembly GCF_019279795.1 of Protopterus annectens. Taxonomy (NCBI): domain Eukaryota; kingdom Metazoa; phylum Chordata; order Ceratodontiformes; family Protopteridae; genus Protopterus; species Protopterus annectens. The sequence continues at coordinate 356,211,010 of NC_056748.1, forward strand.
AAGGCATCCTGAGGAATCTGTATCTACCAAATGGGGTACTGAATGTAGTCAGTAGTGAAGATTTGCAATCAACCATCACTTGCCAAAATGAATTCTTTGCATCTAAGACAGAAAAAAACAGTGGCATTTGGCATCAGGGTTGCAATCTCCTCAACTGTGCACATAGGATGATGAGGTCTTTTTAATGCCTTGTTCAAATCTCTTGGGGCAAAGCATATTCTGATCTCATCTGAATTTTTCTTATGGGCCACTACCATGGAAGATACCCATGCGGTTGGTTCTGTGACTGGACAAATCACACCCTGCTGCACCATTTTGTCCAACTGGACCTTGACTTTGTCCTGCATAGCTATTGGAAGTCTTCTTGCTGGTCTGACCACTGGACCGACCTCTGGGTTTACTTTCATGCAGTACACAACTGGAAGTTTGCCTAGCTTGTCTTCGAACACATCAGCATACTCTAAGAAAATAACATCAGTAAAGCTGGAACTGGGACATGTGCTTAAATAATGTACTTCTTTGGTAAAAGAAAGCAATTTCATTCTCAAACTGTCTCTGAGACCTAATAATGACTACATGGGTCTTCGGACTACATAAAATTGCAAGCTGTAACTGTTCCCAGATGAATAGCATGAAAGCACTCCTGAGGCTTCAGTTTGAATCTCTACACCTCCATAAGCAACAAGCTTTGCACAATTGCCCAAATTAAGTTGCTCACCAGCTCTCACTTTAGCAAATGTTTCTGCTGACATTACATTACACTTTCAACCAGTGTCTACTTTGAGCTCTGTGGGCTTACCATTGATCAGGACAGTAGAAAATACTTTGTTATTTGCCAACAAATCTACTATATTAACCTGTTCACTGACCACTGATACACCATGTACATAGAAAGTAGGGTTGCAGCTTTATACATGATCAACTTGTTTTTTTGAGTGACCTGTCTTAATAATGGAATAAGTCTTGCTTGATTTACAAAACTTTTGAAAATGATTCCATGTTTTACACTTGTGGAACTGTTGACCAAATGCTAAGCACTTCTCTCTTTTAGACTCATGGTTGGCTCCACAATTACGACAGTTAACAATAAGACTTGGCTTGGGTTTTGCTGACTCATTCTTATACTGTACTGAGCATGCTCCTTTTACTGAACTAGTCTTGGAACTTGTTAGAAAGCTCTGGGTTTTCCTTCCCACACTCACAGGGGTTGCTGCTGCCATGTGCTTAGACTTGTTTCTGCTTGCCACATATTGCATGCTGTCTACATTTGCTCTAGAGGCTGTTGAAACCATGCTTTTATCACTTGTAAGCATACTTGTGTACCTTTCTGTGAGCTCATGGATTTGACAAATCTCTATGGCTTTGCTAAATGTTAAATCACTGTCACAAAGCAAAATCTTCCTCACTGCAGCACTATTAACACCACACACAAGCCTGTCATTTATTAACTCATCTTTCAAGTTACCAAACCTGTATACTTTAGCTTTGTTTCTCAATTCAGTGATACAAGCTGCAAAAGTTTCACCTGGCTTTTGGTCTCTTGTATAAAATAAGTGCCTCTAATGTAACATTTGTCTGGAGTTTGCACATTTCTCTAAATTTATGTTTTAAGCACACAAGGTCTTCCCTTGATTCAGCTGGTACCACAAGACAACGGTTTGCCACCTCCCCTGCATATACTTCTGGTGTATACACAAATGAACACTCTTGTTCAATAGCTTCTGACCCAGCTAAGTTAAGCAAAATGAATGCCCTTGTATGTGCATCTTTGTCAGAAAAAGCCGCTTTTATGAAAATATCATATTCCTGCTCAAATACTCTCCAATTCTTTTCTATATCATGATCAAACACAAATGGACTTGGTCTGTGAAATGCCTCTGCCATATCAACACACAGTAGTGAAGGTGCTTGAAATCATGTAAGAACATAAACACACATATAAATACATATGCCAGAACCTTATGCCAGTGCTTGTAATTATGCCCAATAACACAACAAATTCTTTAAAACAACTGCACTTTGCCAACTAAGTTTCTGTAGCACAAGAACACTCTGAAATCACTGTACTTTGTGAAACCACTCCTTATCAGTGTAAGAAATACTTAGAAATGATTGTATCTTGTGAATAAACTGAACACAGCAGAAGAAAGTACAGAGTAAGAAACATTTCAAGATGCACTTTGCAAATAAACTGTACACAGTGCAAGAACCTTTCAAAATGTCTGCACTTTGTGAAATAACTCTGCACAGTGTAATAAACAGTATGAAATGGTGGCTTTCTGCGAATAAATGTACACAGCACAAGAAACTTTTCAAAATGGCTGTACTTTGATTGCACTTTGCAATATAAGTTACTTTGCCCACAGCAAACTTTTTGAAATAATTGCACCGTAATAAAGCACACACTCTCCAAACACTTTGCACACTCTGAGATACTTCAAACAACTCTAGTTATGCTTTGAATGGCTTCAGTCAATGCAAAATAGTAGTTTGTGCCCAAACACGGTCTTTTACTAAAAAACATGCAGTTGCCTTGCTCTTTAAGCTTAATTTGCCCTTTTATTGTACTCATTATGCCTTTTTAATCTCTTGTCATGCTCAATATACTTTTCTTGTGCCTGTTTTACTTTAACTCATTACATACGAGTGACGCCTCCAGGTGCATATGCAGTTAACTCCGACTGACACCTCTAGGCATCAAATATTGCGTGTTCATATTTGCATCAAGAATTCCAAAACCGGGGGCGGAGCCTAGATGGCCAACTGGTAACAGCATTTTTTCAGAGCTCCACAAAATCAGCTTTAAAAAACAGGGAAAAATTAATATTATCAAATAAAAACAATCAAATACTATTGATAAGCCTTTATACTAACTGGATATACATTTTGGTATCATTTCTTCAATATTTTCCTGTCAAACCAATCTGGAGAATACTATTACTTGTGGATATGAGCAACTTAAAGAATTCACACTCTGAAATACCCTTGAGAAAAGAGATTCAGTTGATATCTTCCACTCTACAGGAACTATCCTTGAAAATGGATGGTTTCAAGGACAACCTTGAAAATCTAAGTGAAAAATGTAAAAAAAAACTGATGTTCTCAGAGAATTATTGCAGCAACAACAAACAAAAATCTCAGACATCGGGACTTCTCTCTGTAATATAGATGGGAGACTGAAAGAGGAAGAAATTCAAAGCAATTTACTTTTACAGCAGAACAACTGGCTTATCAATAAGATAGATGACCTAGAAAACAGAGAAAGGCGAACAAACATCAGAGCATTTGGTCTTGCAGAAAAAAATGAAGGTGAGGACATTATTTTATTTTTAAACTCATGGCTACCTGAAATTTTGGACTTAAAAGAAGGGCTATCTAGTGGCATAGAAAGGGCTCATAGAGCCATAGGCAAAGCTATGTCTTCCTCACCCAATGCTTCTCATAGATCAATAGCAGTAAAATTTTTATCATATATTGATAAAGAACTTGTACTTAAATCAGCGTGGAGAAATACTCCTTTAAAATACAATCAACATCAAATAAGATTCGATAATGACTATTCTTCCAGAGTTCTAGAAATGAGGAAGAAAACATGGCCACTTGTTAAACTGCTTAAACAAAATAAAATAAAAGCACAACTTGTGTATCCTGCAAAAATCAAGATCCTCCACTTAAACAAATTGAGAACTTTCAATAATTTAGAAGAGGCAACTTCTTTTATCAAAAATAATAACATAATAATAATTCCAGAGGAAATGGACTGTGCATCATCTTTGTCTTTAAAAAGATCTCCAAAGAAAAATTCTTGGACTGATGTCAAGAAGAAGAAACAAAGAACTGATTCAAAAAGCACAGCAGTTACAATTCTCTCAAAGATTCAACTAAAAAATGAAACACACTCTAAAATAAACTAAGCGTATGTATAACATTTGATTTATATTGCTTATTACTATATTTCTCTTCATGTTTATCACTCTTTGTTTTCTTCATTGTTTCCCTGCTCTTTAATATTTCTCTATCTCCTTTCTCTACACTATAAATGCTTTTATGAGTTTAAATTACCTCAAAAGTAAATCTAATTGTTATATTATTGATAAATAACACTGATTAACAGTTGTGTATAGTTTTGTTCTTACTTTGACATGATTCATTGAGATAGAAAGGTAGGGAGGGGATGGTGTGATGTAGAGGCATGTGAGATTGGTACGAAGTTTAGATCGTGCAGATATGTTAAAAGTTTTTTTTTTATTAAAATATTTAACTTTAAAATAAATAATTGGATAAAAATGTTGAGAGACAATAAATAATGTCTGTTTTAAGGCCTAGTTTACTTCTAGTTTGTAAAACAGACTATTTTTCAAATTTTAACTTTCGTTGGCGAAGCATGAACGTACAACATAGTTTAGAAGAGTTTCCGCGAGCTACTGAGGGTGCCAAATCACTCGCAACTTTCTGGGCACTTAAAAAGGAAATTAACTCCATGTATGTATGTATGTATGTATGGATCAGTCTTAAAATTGGCTGCTAATATATGCTTCTTTCTATAAAGCATCTCTACAACTCAGTAAAAAAAAGGAATGCAAAATGTATTATGAAGGACAGTGTTTACTAGTGCACATGTTCAAATCCTTGACACAGCTTTCTGTGCTAAATCAGACACATCTTACAATTTATTACCCTGGTTATTTACAGATATACTTGTTTTGATACTGTTCAGGAATTACAATGACTTTTTGTGATGACATGTCATGTTATACCTAACAGGTGTTTCGTGATTAATAAATATTGGCAAGCCTACCATATATCTTTTTATAACAAAAAACTATAGGACATCTGTATTTCAAATAAGTATAAGTCGTTGGTTTTACATTCCTTACCTCACAAACAACGAATTTAAAATCATAATTAGTATTCTATATTGGAAAAGTAAAGAATTCCCATTCCACTGGCTTAATTTGTTTTCAGATATTTTTGACATAACAAGTTTTCTCTTTATCTGCTAGATTTAATCTTTAATTGATGAATGGATGCTCTTGAGCTTGTTCATCAATGTCCGAACAGAGCTCTGATACGCTAGTTGTTGTAGACTAGTGGTGTTGTTATAGCTAGACTGTCTATGGTTTTTTGGGGTCGGATGTTAGGTAAATTAGCTAGGACAGTATAATGAGGAGAATAAGCGAATACGCTGTTTGTAACAGGATCGAGAGAAGTAGAAATAGGACAGAGAGAAGGTCAAGGTGAACATAGGGAATTACTCAGTATTTAATGGCATTGGGGATGTTGGCAGCCAACAGTATTGGCAATTAAAATGGCTAAGTGTAGAAATATATGTATGCTTCAAGAATGACAGCGTAGTAGTAGGGCAGTTCAAGACATTGTTTTGGATCACAGATGCTGTGACAGGTCTTACACAGTTTGTACCATGTCAGACAGCTAGATAGGCTATATTCATGAAAAAAAGATTACCAGTTATAGCTTTCCCAGTTGGGGATAATCACGGTGGAGTTTTGGTTAGCTGGTGATTGGTAGCGGCTCTTTATGATGCCGAGGTATTAAATTTCAACACCAGAAAGATAGATTTTCACATAGCCACTTTTGATTGTTATTTCCTAACAACTAACTGATAGAACTGAACTGATATATACATCACCATGAGTTCCTTATTTGCTATTCTATAATAGTAAATGTGATGGGAATATATTTGCAAGATTCTATCTATGCCTTGCATAGAGGTGCTACTATAATGTTTATGCTTGCAAATCTAAAGGGGTACTTTATAATAGAATTTCTTGCAGATACAACTTGAACAAATTTAATCTCAACATATTCCAAATATAAATTATTCGATTTTACATCAGAGTCTTTACTGAATTTAGTCTTTATTTGTTCTCTGTTTGTCTTTTAATAGCCTTTGTAGGGTATGTACATTCCGAATTGCTAGGTCACATAACTACACTGAAGAAAGCATTATGCAGCATTTCTTTCCACATTACCTGTCTTTTGTTTTCTTTCAGTTTATTCTTATTTTATCATAAGCAATGTATATCACATATTCGTTTGTCAAAAATTATTCAGTCCATTTTACATATGTTATATGAGTCAGTGCCATGTTTTGTAGATTGTCGCTTGCAATCCATTTATTTGTAGCAAACTAAACTCAATTTAAAATAATGTGAGCAGACTAATATGGTCTTTTAAGGGGATAGAGGTAATGATTCTTATTAAGATAGAAGATGAGACACATAGAACAGATGGTGCATAGATGCATCTATACCTGCTGAAATCACAAGACTTGGGCTTGTTGTAAATTCAGATTTCTTTTTCAATTTGTAAATAGCATCTGCACATTAATGGCACACAGACATAGTGTCAGTTATTTCTTAATCACATGTAGCTGCCAATTTGTTTATGACAAAACTTGTAAAATCTTTAACATTTAGCATAAAATACAACTAAACTGACAATAACTTTTCTCTTATTAGGTCATTTACTTATTCACAGATAATTACATCTATGTTATTAACTTTTATTGGGGAATTCAAGGTGATAGATCTCTTCTATATACCTTTGAAATAAAGTTTATAGCAAAAAGAATATTTTAGTAAAACACAAATATCTGATAATACTTGAAACAACCAGCATAAGCACTATAGCTGACTGTCTTTATTAGTTATGTATTAGTACAAGCCAACTTCAAGATATTGAAATACTATAGACATGCCATACTATGGTCAATATTTCATGTGTTTACTCTATACATGAAGGTTAAAATAGAACATGATTCACAGTTCTGTACATAGTAATGTAATTTCTTATTATAAATTTCAAATCCAGCATCTGTAGTTTGCACATGGAATCATTCACTGGTTTTCCATGTTAACATCATCTTATGTGCAAATATAACACAGTATAACACATATTCAAGGTTATTAAGCAGGCTGTAATAATTTCTGATTTGTGCACAAGTCATTATGATCTTGATAATAACATTGGAATGCATCTTCAGTTTTAATAGGAATATGTATGTGTAGAGATACATATGGTATAATATAATGTTGCATTTCACACAATTTCTAAGGTGATGACCTCATGGAGCATATTGTATATATTTGAGTATCGGGTCCAATGAAAAACTTTTAAAGATTTTTACTAAGTTACTTCTCAAACATATAAATTGACATGGGAAAATGCACTATAGAGCATAACAAATGTAGTAAAGTATGCATGAATATCAGTGTAATACTTAATATGGCATGACTTATGAATCAGTTCAAAGGTGCACAAAACTTGTTTAACCCATAGGAAAGACTGACTTATAATGATTTCTGATGGGAAATTAAAGTTATTTGGCATTCTATTGTTGCTCTCCTATTAAAACCACTAAGATTAGCATATGTCCAGTAAATCATTATGGAGCTTACAGAAAATTCTTTGCTGTTAAGGTATGAGGGACAATCTGTTGGATTTTTTTTTCACCTTACAGATTGGGAATGTATATCATTCCATGTCTAGCAGGAGTATTTTGGTATTACTATTTTTTATTACTAGATGTAGTTGATTTTGTTTTTAAAATTTTTCATTCTTATGGGCCTGAGTTGGACTACAACATATATCTAACAACAGAAAAAGATAGGAATGAAGAGTCACGTGAGCAATCTATATATCAAAATAGAGTACTGGGTTGGGTTCGAACCATAAATCTTACTGAACTAAACAACTTACATGGACTTGACACTGCTTTCTATAAATGTTAATGGCTTGAATAACCCTAAGAAAAGAGCTAATTTATTAAGATATCTAAAAATTAATAAAGCACAAGTAATATTTCTCCAAGAGTCTCATTTTAATACAGTTGATAAACATATCTGGAATCCAAATGAATACTTAATATTAGCCCATTTGTGGAAAAAAAGTATTATTAATCCTCAAATTATTTACAGTTATGAAGATAAAGAAGGTCTCTTAACAATAGTCATAATAAAATATAAAAATAGAATTTGGACATTAGTAAACTTATACTGGATTCCTGGTATGGGTATCGGAACTGCAAAAAAACATTTAGACTTTATAAGTAACACGTATAAAGGCAATTTGATATTGGCTGGATATTTTAACTGTATTTTAGATAATTCGAAAACTACAAATATTAGAAACCTACGTCTCAAGCCAGTAGCTAAATTACTCATTAAATGGATTGAGATTCATAATTTAATTGACACATACAAATTTAAAGAAAATAACTCTTTACTATTTTCTCATCAAGACTATAGATTTAGCACTCATACTAGAATAGATAAAATTTATGTTTCACATGATTTAAACACAAAAATAGTAAATTTTAAAATAATTCATTGTCCTATTTCAGATTACAATGCTCTTCTTCTCAAAATTCAAACGGAATTTAAAAAACTAAATTTCTTAACAAGAATACCAGCCTATATTACAAAATTAAAAGAATTTAAACCCTGACTAAATCTAGAATTAAATTTTTTTAGACACTAATTATACTGAAGATTTATATATAATAATGACTTGCGATACTTTAAAAGTCAATATATATGGCAAAATTCTTGCACGGTATAGAAATAAAAGAAAAGAATGGGAATCAGAGTTAGACAATATACAAAAGAAGATCATAAGTCTTAAAAATAAGGACCTAATAAACAACACCAATAACAAAAAAACAATTGAGGATTTAAATAAAAAATATAATGAAATTCTTACTCATAAAACAAATCTAGCATTGGAAAGATTAAAATTAAATTCTTACTCCACATCACCAAGATACATGCATAACTTAGCATCCAGGTTAAAGAAACAATCTAGACTAAATAACATTACGAATATCATTCATGAAAGGAAAAATAACAAAAAGGTTTCTGATATAAGTGAGATTCTTGATGCATTCAAATTTCATTATATGAAGAATTATGATTCGGACAAAAACACTAATATTCACCTAAATCTAGATTTGAAATTTACCAAAGTAATGAAATTACCTGAAAAAATGAAATTGGATATACAAAATCAAATTACATACAAAGATGTTACAAATAGTATTAAAGAAAGCAAAAATAATAAAGCCCCTGGAATGGATGGTATTATAATAGAACTATATAAAATGTTTTCACCATCTATAACCTCACTATTTCACAAAACCTTGCTAGAAGTTCAAAATAATAATATAATTCCACCTTCTTGGAGGTATTCACTAATAACACCCATAATAAAAGAAAATAAAAATCCTACACAATGTAATTCTTATAGACCGATTTCATTACTCAATAATGATTATAAAATCTTTATGTCTATTTTAGTGAACAGAATTAAAAAAATCTTTAATACACATAATAAATGAAGATCAAATGGGCTTTATTTATAATAGACATACCTATGACAATATTTAAAGAGTATTGACACTTATAGAGTATCTAAATAGACAAGATCAGGAAGCCCTGTTAATAACTCTAGACATAGAAAAAGCCTTTGATTCATTAAATTGGGAATATTTATTCAGGATTTTAACTCTATATGACCTTCCTCCTACATTTGTCTCATTAATAAAGAATATATACAAAAATAATCTAGCATATGTAAAATTAGGACCTTTTACTTCTGAATCTATAGCTATAACAAAAGGAACAAAACAAGGTTGTCCTATGTCCCCTATATTATTCGCTCTTACCATTGAACTATTTGCTTCTTCAATTCGGTCTAATACAAAAATAACAGGCATTGATGTATATGGGAAATATAACTCTAAGATTATTTTATTTGCAGATGACATATTACTTACACTATCTACTTCAAAACAATCTCTAAAAGAATTAGAGAAGGAAGTAGAACATTTTTATTTGATTTCAGGTCTCCATTTTAATAAGTCAAAGTCTAACTTCATGTTATTAAACAAAAAAAGGACAATAATAGAAGGGAATCATATAATTTGCAAACAAGTCTCTACAATGGCTGACTTGGGGATTACCTTATGTAATAATATAAAAGAAACTCTTTCTATAAATTTCAAAAATATCTTAGATAATTTAAAAAACTATATATTAAAATGGAATAAAATTTATCTAACCTTTGAAGATAGACTTCAGTTAATAAAAATGATTATCTTACCAAAAATGTTATATATAGCACAAGCCATTCCTATGATACCAGATAAACATATTTTAAAAGAAATAAACACAATGTTATTAAAATTTTTATGGTATCCAAGTAAAAATAGAATAGCTCTTACACATCATATCAGATCATGGGAAGAAGGAGGAATAAACTTTCCAGATATTGAGACATATATAAAAGCCTCTATAATTAGAATAATTTTAAATTGGATTGATCCTAATTATTTTTCAAATTGGAAAACCTTACACACCATCATCTACTCCAGGGAAAACTCTTTAATAAATAATCTTATGCTAGACAATCAAATGAATAAACCCTGGCATATTTTATCTATAGGAATCCAATATAATATTACAAGACCAACCAACTTGGACTTTATAAATAATATATTTAACACATTTAGAAAGTTTGTTATAAATAATTCAGACATAAAAATTTGAATAGAGTTAATAACTCCTGTTGGTTCTAGTAAGAAGTTGTCTAATAAATTTCATAGGAATATATTTTCCTTATGGGAAGCAAGAAATGTTTCTTGTTGGGAACAATGTATAGACAATCAAGGAGTAATGGATGGTCAACTAATAATAAATACATATGATCTTTCACCTTCAGACTGGCTTGTCTTACAAGATATTTTACTTCACTCACAAGATCTATATAGGTTAATTAATAACTCTCCTTTTAAAGCAAGACCAAAATTTATAAGTTATTTATATGAAGTTATCTATGATAATAAAAATAAGAAGAATATAATTTCAAAAATGTATAAATTATTAATGAAATATAAGACTACTATTAACCAAAACTTTTGGGATTTCATTATCAAAGGACATACATTAAACTTATCTCTGGAGAGTAAAATGGATCTACTCTATTCTATAAAACTAACATCAAACATTCAATACTGGAGAATTTTCACATGGAAATTTCTACACAGATCTTTTCTTACACCCAATAGAATAGTTACTTGTTGGAGATGTCTGCAAAATTGTAAAGCAGATTGGATACATATTTTTTATAATTGTAGTAAACTTAAAAAATATTGGGAAGATATTGGTATTTTTCTCCAAGCCATATTTACTGATTCTTTTGTTTTATCTAAATCGCTAATTTTGTTGAATGTTAATGAAGAATCTATAATGAATAAAACAATGTATATCTGTTATGGACTACTCTAGCAGTTGCTAGAAAATGCGTAACCAGGAAATGGAAATACACTTCATAACCATCATTTGAAGAATTATTGGGGTTACTAAAAGAAACTTTTACAATGGAAGTCAAGGTAAAGGAACTAAGAATTTCGCCTAAGCCATGGACTAACAGTCCTTGGGGAAAGATCTTTACTCTTTTTAAGACACTAGAAACAAACCGGACTCTATTTAAAAGAATAAAATTGAAGAAAACATCTCAACTCATAACATATATAATATCTGACTCAAATGGTTATATCTAATATTTCTAACTCAGGCCTTATGTATACAATGTATATAGTTTATTTATCTGTTTAAAATAGCACAAATGTTAAAAATTGAAATTCTAACACTTTTGAAATAATTCAATAAAAAAATTTTTGAGCAAAAAAAAAAAAAGAATTCCAAAACCATGCTATGTACAAGGTTTTAAAAGATTTAGTCTTAAAGCTTACACAATGGCAGACTCAACTGCATTAGTATTTGATGTCCGTCAAGTACAGGTAAATAGATATTAACTATTGTTTTTATGATACTCATTTATATAGATATAATTTTCACATTTAGCTAAATATCTCAACAACCAGGTAACACAGACAGAACTCCTTAACCTCATATGAAAGCTCTCAGCTAGATGAATAAAATGCTGCTGACCGTATGTGTGTAACTTGAGTGGTTACTGATATATTGTAAGTTGTTTCCAAAATATTACAAATTTAATAGTTACAGTGTTTACTGTGACTTACAAAATTCAGTTTAAGACCTATAACATAATGAATACTACCACTATAAAAGTAGTTTGTGCCAAAGTGTTTGCCATTTATACTTTCATAACTCCTATGGTTCCAGAGATATAAACATTTGTTTGAAATGTGAGGACATAATTTCATTCTGTCACAATGATTAGGCTCCGCAAATTAAAGGTAATTCTGAATCCCATATAAATAGTTTTGCTAGTTTTATCAAATATTGTGGTTTTGAACATTTTGTTTAATTAATAATGTGGTTTGTGCCTTTCGTTTGCTCACTAATATATTTTTGTGTTACTCATTTGATTAATAATGCGTTCTGTGTCTTATAAATGTCCCGTTTCATTTTCTTTGCCAAATAAATCGTCTGTGTAGTTTTCTTTACCTTTAGCTTGTTTCAGGCCCTTTTTCATTTGTCTGTGCTCCGTTTCACTCAACCTGCTCAGTCTGCCTTCACCTTCAACTCTGCACCTCATGGCTCGTAGAAGTAACTCTTCTAATCCTGGTTCTGACACCATTTCATTTGTCTAATCAGGATAAAACAGATGAACATTCATGGGTTCTGTTCAAGCAGCTTTGTTACATACAAACACATCAGAAAACTTATAAATAGACTGCCTACCACACTCATACATGTTAACATTCTGGCTGTTCTCTCAAAATGTCATTGCTGCCTGCATGTTCTCAGTATTTATATGCACGTGCTACATCTGGAAATTCTTCTTAAAGGTACATAACACATGCTCTGATCTACATATGGGAACCACAGTCTGATGACCAGAAGTATGTGATATCATTATGTAACTCAAGACTAAAATGATGTTTTAATTCTAGATGAGATAGAAGTTTCATGGCAGTCTATTTTTGAAACCTGACATAGAAGGATCACTCACCCACTTAATCTTGCCTTACTTTAGTAAGTAACCAGAGTGTGATGAAATGGGCTAGTGCCAGCATAGCTAGCTAGAGATTTGTAAAGAATGATATCCTTTGAATATCAAACTGATGTGTACAAGATGCTTGTGTTACAAATGTGTTGGAACTGTATGGCATTTGAATATCAAACTGATTTGTACAGATGTTTATGTTTCAACTGTATTAGAACTGTATGTATGTATGTTAGCAAAAGACCCTGGAAGAGCAGAGGTTAACCAGCTAGCTTACTTTAAGAAAAATAAGGGAAATATAAACAAGCTGTTAAACCATTAAAATGGCACCTCACTGTGCTGAATAGGACTGGAGTTGGTAGCCTTTGTTCATTAGCTCAGCATCTAGATGTGTATTGTAGCCATTTATGCTAAATTCCTGTCTCAGCTTCAAAGGGGGATACTGTGAGAACCTTGAATCAGGAGACCAGATGAGGTCATTTTGCCAGCCATCTTGGAAATTATGTTTTAGGTATTACAGAGAGTGTTCTGTCAGTACTGAGTATTCTGTCTTGGGCCTGACAACAAGAAGGGCCATTCACCACATCATCTGCCTTGCTCTATTAAGTAGGGAATGGTAATTCTCCTAGATCCAGTCAGAAAAATGTAGTGAAGCTTGGCTTAGATGTTGTTTTCCTTTATTTGTCTGAGTCTGTCCATCAATGCTATTTTCAACATTTCCTGTGATTTCAACTCTGTGGTTTACTGTAAATATATATTCAGTATTTTCAGACTCTTTTATTATTTATTATTAAATATATTTAAGACTTTTATTGTGGCTGGTCCCTTTTAGAACATATTTAACCCTTGAGAGTGCTTATAGTTATTTGGTGAGATTGTGTGGGCCACTCCAGAAGGCCTAGCTGTCTTGATCAACTACTGCCATTTGTATTAGTATTAATATTTCACAGTATAATTGGAAACCCTTTGTTAAGGGCCTTAGGGTAGCTGATTGTATAGTGTCTGGTGGCAGTGCTAACTACCTTATACCCTGAGCAGAAGGGGGCACAGTATGTAAATCTGTGCCAGCCTTTTCCAGGTGTGTGTGTGTTTGTGTGTATGTATGTGTGAAAAATCAAACCTCACAGTGTGTGTGTATGCCAGCTACTTGGGGCAGGGACATGAAGCACTGGGTTCACAGACTGGGTGCTGGAGGACTTAGCTTGGACACTCGGCTGAGGATCTAACCCTACAGCTGTACCAGTGGGGAGTCTTACTGGAGACCTGGAGGGAGACAGATATCCAGACTCTGGGCTGTGTGTGTTCCCTGTGTACTCGTAAGGGAAATTGTGCTTGATGCAGAGAGGTCTGTATCTGGAAATACTGAGTGTATCCATTTGTATTCCAAGTGAACATCCCTCTCAAGTGTCAGTGGTGAGGACTGAGGCTCCTTCATTACTGGCCTAGGGAGGGGTCATCACACAGGGAATAGTAATTCTTTAGATTTCACTCAGTATAATTGGGTACCCTTGTAAGAGTCTTAGAGCAGCTGGCTTTGGAGTGTCTGGTGGCAGTAAGTACCTTATAGTCTGGGCAGAGGGGCATAGCTAGTAAATCTGCACCATCCTTTACCAGGTGTGTGTGTGTGTGTGTGTGTGTGTGTGTGTGTGTGTGTGTGTGTAAATCAAATCTTAAAGAGTGTGCTTGTGTCAGCTACTTGGAGCAGGGACACAGAGCACTGATTTCGCAGAGATAGCGGTGGACGACTTGGCTTGGACACTCAGCTGAGAACTGAACTCTACAGCTGTGCCAGTGGAAAGTCCTACTAGGGACCTGCAGAGAGAAAGAGAGAGGGAGAACCCAGCTTCTGGACTGAATGTGTTTCTGTGTGTTCTTAAGGGAAATTGTGCTTGATGCAGAGAGCTGCATTTATAAATACTGTGTGCATCTATTTTTGTTCCAAGTGAATGTCCCTCACCAGTGTCAGTGGCGAAGATTCAGGCTCCTTGATTACTTGCCCAGAGTGGGGATGTCACATATTAGTGACAGTGGTGGGATATTTATTGAACTTCTATAGCCTGTAGGCAGTTGCCAGTGAAGGTGGGTGTACTCTCAGCAGCCACAGGGTAAAAATACAGAGTTTCATTTTCACAACAGCTTTATTTATTTTTTTGTTAGTTTACTTTAGTCAGGGAAAGCAGGCAAAGATGTCAGCAGAGGATTATGGCAAGCTGACAAAGGACCAGTTGGCCAAGGTGTGCAAAGCAAAAGGACTGGTGCATGCCAACCTGATTAAAGAGGAAATGATTTCAGCCTTAGTTACAGCTGTAGCCCAGACCAGCAACCAGGAGGATAACCAGACTGGTGATTGGGATGTGCAGTCCTCAAAAGCAGGACAGTTCACCTTTTCCTCAGAGGACTTAAAAATCCATCTGGAGTTAGAGGGACTTGTACTGGAGGCCAAACATTAGGAATTAGAAAGAACAGAGAGACTGCAGCATTTGGAGGCTGAAGAAAAGGAGAGACTGAGGCATTTGGAGGCTGAAGAAAATATGAAGAGCATCAACATGAGAGGGAGATGCTGAATCTTCACCAGGATATTGGAGGTAATGGGGAAGAGCATAACCAAACTCCAGAAGCAATAAAGGTCAGTAAATTTCTTCCAAAATTTACATAGGGTGATAATTGTGATAGTTTTATTCATATATTTGAAATGGTATGTAAACAGTGTAATGTTGACCAAGGGCTCTGGGTACAGTTCCTGACCCCCTCATTTCATGTTAAAGCTGCAACTGTTGTTTCTAAATTGTCTGATACTGAATGTTTAAATTATGATAAAGTCAAGTAATGTTTATTAGAATGCTTTTAGTTAACACCTGAAGTTTACAGGAAAAAGTTTCATGAGCATAGACACAAGGCAGATGAAAGTGTATGTGATTATATTGCTGAGTTAAGTACTTATTTTCATAGGTGGGTGAATGGGTGTCAGGTTGCCACTTTTGAAAGGATGGCAGACCTTTTGGAGAGGGAACAAGCCCTTAGCACTTTGCCTGAGGACATGAGAATCTGGTTGGCAGACCGGGAGTGTAACTCTGCAGATAAGCTGGGGACAAAAGGGTATCTCTGCTTAGAAAGCAGCTCATCACTGCACAAGAAGGGGGTACCCAGTGTTGCACATGGATATAAGGGAACCCATGGTGGGCAGCCTAAGCCATCCTAACAGAGTCCACCAGTGACAAGGGAGACCACTACTTTAGGTACAAGGCCAGGATCAAAAGTTAGGTGTTTTAAATGTAACTAGTGGGGCCATGTATCATATAGATGTCCACAGAAGCAAGGTGGAGAACAAAAGGTGGGGGAGCCAGCAAGTGGGAATAACAGTATGCCAGTGGTAAGTTGTCTGGAGACAACAGGGGTACCAAACTCTCACCAGAGTTTATATCCTATCTTAGTAGATGGAAAACAGGCCAGTGCTAAGAGAGACACAGCTATGACATAACCATTGTGAAGCCTGCAGTGGTTAAAGAGGAGAAGTACATGCTTGGGCAGTCCACTCCAGTCAGAGCTTTAGGTGGGACCCCATTCCAAATACCTTTGGCTAGGGTTCACCTTGACTGGAAGGGTGGAAAAGGAAGCAAGCAAGTAGGTGTGTTTGGTGATATCCCTGCAGATGTCTTGATAGGAATGATTTTAATAATGCAGTGTGTTATGTGCATGCAGTTACACATAGTCAGGCTTGGAGACAGGTATGTGGGTCTGATATCCTGGGGAGAGGCAGACAGACCCCACACCTGATGCCAGGGCTGGTAAGGTGGCTATTTCTGGGAGGGTGCTACCCTGTAGCAATGAGCCTGAATGTGAGCCACAGCTGCTGGTAGGTACTAATGTTCCCTTTGACAGAATGACTGCAAGAGCAGAGGTGAGTGGTAGTACCCAGGCTGACAGTGAGGAACAGCTGTCAGAGGATACCAAGCTTCCTGTGGAAAGGGAGCTGAGAAGGGTCACAGAGATAGAGTTGACAGAGGCTCAGCTCTTGAACCCTACACTATGAGGCTTGAGGGAGTTAACTAGAGAGTTACCTGATTCTCAAGGAAAAGGGGAGTCTGTATACTGGAACAAAGGGTTACTGTACACAGAGTGGACCCCCAAGGGAGGGCTAGAGGGTGAGGAAATACAGCAGTCAGTAGTGCCTAGAGCCTACCTTCTTCTACCTACTTCTAGCCATAGCCCATGACATTTCTTTTGCATGTCATATGGGCATAAAGCATACCAACAGGCATATTGTGCAGACCTTTTATTAGCCTGGGATTTCCAGAGATGTAACAGGGTACTGCAGGACCTGTGAGTAGTGCCAAAAATAGGCAAAGCAGGAGACAGGGTCAAGATTCCTTTGATGCCTTTGCCTGTGATTGAGGAGTCATTTCAGAGGGTAGCTATGGATATTGTAGGGCCTCTGAGTAACCAAGTTCCACAGGGAAGAAGTGTATCCTAGTGGTAGTAGATTATGCTACTAAATACCCTGAGGCAGTGGCTCTGTCCTCCATTTAGGCAGAGAAGGTGGCAAATGTTTTGATAGATATTTTAAGCAGGGTAGGCTTCCCAAGAGAAATGCAGACTGACAGAGGTTCCAATTTCATGTCAGACCTGCTGGTTTGTCTGTGGGAGTGCTGTGGGGTGAAGCACCTAAAGACCACCCCCACAACCCTCAGACTAATGGTCTTGTGGAGAGGTTAAACTCTACACTAAAGACCATGTTATGGGCATTTGCAGACCAGTTTAGGTCAGAGTGGGACAAATATTTGCCCCATCTGCTGTTTGCATACAGAGAGGTACCCCAAGAATCCACAGTTTTTTCACTCTTTGAGTTGTATGGGCATAAGTTGAGGGGGCCTTTACATTTGATTTGTGATGAGTGGGATGGTGAACGTGAATCCCATAAGGAGTATATTGTGGCATATGTCCTAAATCTCAGGACAAGGTTTATGGAGGTCATGGGCTTGGTCCAGGAGAACCTGCCAGGAGCCCAGTAGCAGAAAACATTCTGGTATGACTGTTGGACAGTGGGTTATGGTTCTCATTCCTGTCAGACACAATAAGCTGCAGGCAGCTTGGGAGGGTCCCTTCAAATTGGTAAGGAAGGTCAGTGATGTTGATTACATGGTAGAACTGCTAGGCAGGGGCACAAAATGTACCATGTTAACTTGATGAAGCCTTATCATGATAGGGAGGCCCTGGTGCTAAGTATTTGCAGTGGGTGGAAGGAGAAGTCTGAGGGGGATGTGGTGACTGATCTCCTCAGTAAGGGTTGGACTGACACCTCAGTGGAAGGGGTGGCATTGTCCCAGTGGATATCGCCTAACCAGTTTCAAGAAATCTGAGCAGTGTTACAGGAGTTTGGGGGAATTTTTACTGGGAAATCTGGGTGTACCCACCTGGTGCAACACCATGTAATACAGGACCCAAAGGCCTATCAAGCAGGCCCATTACAGGGTACCTGAGTAAGTCAGAGAGAGACTCTGAGGAAGGAGATACAGTAAATGTTGAAATTGGGGGTAGTCCAGGAGTCCAGCAGTCCCTGGGCCTCCACAGTGGTGCTGATACCAAAGGAAGATGGCAGTACCAGGTTCTGGTTGACTACAGAAAACTAAATAGTCACACAGAGTCAGATGCTTACCCCATGCCAGGACAGATGCAGCCTTAGAGCAGCTGGGTGGGACTAAGTATATGGCCACTACTGATCTGACCAAGGGCTACTGGCAGGTGCCCTTAACTCCCACCACTAGACAGAGGTCAGCCTTTGTGACCTCTTTTGGATTTTACAAGTTCACAAAGATCCCCTTTGGGATGAAAAATGCTCCAGTGACCTTCCAGTGGCTGGTAGAACACATCCTAGCAGGAGCAGGAGATTATGCCCTTGCTTACCTGGATAATATTGCCACTTACAGCCATTCCTGGCATAGGCATCTTCAGCATATCAGAGAAGTCCTGTGCAGACTGCAATGGGCAGGGTTGACCATTACGCCCAGTTAAGTGTCAGGTGGGTATGGTCGAGATCTCCTACCTGGGAGATAGAGTAGGGAGTGGTATGATCAGGCCAGAATCTGCCAAAGTGGAAGCTATTCATGCGTGGCCTGTCCCTGTTACCAAAAAAGAGGTGAGGACATTTTTGGGGATAGAGGGGTACTATAGAGAATGTGTTCCCAATTATAGTACAATAGCTGCTCCCCTCACAGACCTGACAAGGAAAAATAGGCCAGACAAGGTAGTATGGATGCCAGCCTGTGAGCAGACATTCCTAAAGCTTAAAGGGGCTTTGTAAGGACCCCCTGTGTTAGCCAGTCCAGATTACAGCAAATAATTTGTTGAGCAGGTAGATGCTTAGAACCATTGTGTGGGCCCTGACCTCAGTCAGGTTTCCTCAGCAGAAGAGCAGCACCCAGTGGTATATTTCAGCCTTAGACTCTGACATAGGAAGGAATGTTATGCAGCGGTAGAAAAAGAACGTCTAGCCATAGTATGGGCACTGCAGAAACATCAACCCTGTCTGTTGTTGTTATTGTCTTTTGGCTTTTCCCGGTTAGGGGTCGCTACAGCAGAACTCCGGTCCGCTAATGAGTGGCAGTAGATTTTCATGAACGCCGAGGTTCCAGCTTGATGTTCAACCTTCAACGAAGGCATGCCCATTTACGCATGTCTTTTGAATGCCCACCCAACCGTGGGGAGGACATGCAGACTCCACACAGAAGGCACTCCCCGCACTCCAGCCGAGAATCGAATGGGAGAACCTCTGGCTGTGAGGCAACAATGCTACCGCACCACCGCGGAATAAACATAACCCTATCTGTATGGAAAGAAATTCACTGTAGTTACAGACCACAATCCCTTAACATGACTACTTTGAGCTAGCCAGCAAAATGCCAAGTTATTAAGGTGGAACCTACGGTTGCAGGCATATGATATGACAGTGCAGCACCATAGCGGGATTAGCAATGCCAATGCAGATGGGCTTTCAAGACAGGTTATGGATTAGTGTGTTCCCAGACAGGCTCAGGTCCCTCAAGCCACATTTCTCTAGGGTCATTTGAGAAACTAGCTTGAGTCTTCAAAGAGGGGAGAGATGTGATGATATGAGGTATTGCCAGCTATGCCAGGAGAAGTAGGGCAGTGGATGTGTAAAATAAGCCAGCAATACTAGCTGGAGTTTTGTAAAGAATTGAATGTCATTTGTATATCAAACTGATTTGTGCAGGTGCTTGTGTTGAAAATGTATTTGTAAAGTTGCTTGTGTTAAAAAATGTACCAACAGTAGGTCCTGCTGGACACAAAAAGAAGTACACCTGTATGTCAGACTGTATGGTAACTACTAAAATGAATACATTGTAACAGAGGATACTGGAAGAGAAGAGGTTAATCTCTGTCCAGCTAACTTTGAAAAATAGTTTGAGATTAAATTACTTGGTATAAGCCATGAAGATTGTATCTCACAGGTCTCAATGCAGCCAGAGATAAAAACTCTGTACTAGGAAGCCTTCTGTATTATCCTTGGGGGGAACTAATTGCTGCTATAGAAGGGTGGACGTTTGAAATTGTTTTATGACTTCCAGAAGCTGCAACAGATCTTAGCAAAGCTCTATATGTGTATATTATTGACACATATGTGCTAGATTCTAGTTCTATTGCTAGGAAAGGGGGTAGTATGTGAATCAGAGTCAGATGACCAGATGGATGTGATGTCATTCTGTAATCCAAGACTAAAAATTATGTTTTAATACTAGATGAGACAGAAGTCTCAGGGCAGTCTGTTTTTGAAACCTGACATAGAATGATCACTCACCCACTTCATCTTGGCTTGCTTTAGTAAGCAACCAGGGAATAGTAATTCTTTAGATCAGTCAGGAAATATAGTGAGATTAGTTAAATACTGTTTTTTTCTGTATCTGTGTGAATCTATTGATCCATGTTATTTTTAATATTTCCTGTGACTGAAACTCTGGTCTTCTTCTTCTTTCGGCTTTCTCTCAGTTAGGGGTCACCACAGTGGATCACCTGTATGCTCATGATTGGCAGTGGAATTTTACGGTGTTGAGTTGCCAGCCCAGTGCCCAATCTTCCACAGAAGGCACACACATGCATGCACTCACACCTAGGGCCAATTTAGAGTGTCCAATCTACCTACAACATGTCTTTGGGATGTGGGAGGAAACCCACACGACCACAGGGAGGACATGCAGGCTCCACACAGAAGGCACCCCAACCGAGGATCGAACCAGAGAACCTCTTGCTGTGAGGTGGCAACGCTAACTGCTGCTGTGGCCTCTGGTGTTTATTGTAAATAAATATTTAGTATTTTCATGTTCTTTTATTATTTAGTATTAAATATATTTAAACTTTTCATTGTGGCTGATCCTTTAGAGAATATGTTAACCTTTACTAGTACTTATATTTATTTGGTGACACTGTGTCCACTCCTGAAAGCCTTACTGTATTGGTCAAACACTACCATCTTTATTAGTATTAATTTCACTCAGTATAATTGGGTACCCTTGTAAGAGCTTTAGAGTAGCTGGCTTTGGAGTGTCTGATAGCAGTAATTACCTTATAGTCTGGGCAGATGGGCATAGCTAGTAAATCTGTGCCAGCCTTTCCCAGGTGTGTGTGTGTGTGTGTGTAAAAATCATTGTGTTTGTCAGCTACTTGAAACACTAGTTTCACAGAGAGATCGGTGGAGTACTTGGCTTGGACACTCTACTGAGGACTCAACTCTAGAGCTGTGACAGAGGGGAGCCTTATTGGGGGACTGGAGAGAGAGGGAAACTCAGCTCCTGGACTGTGTGTGTTCCCTGTGTGCTCTTAAGGGAAAGTGTGCTTGATACAGAGAGCTGCATCTGGAAATACTGTGTGTATCTATTTTTGTTCCAGTTGAATGTCACACACCTGTGTTAATGGTGAGGATTCAGCCTCCTTGATTACTGGCCCAGAGGAGGGGATGTCACAGCCTGGTCTGGAGTTTGGTGTGGAATAAGTGTGGAATAAGTGTTACTGAAGTCATGTTTCTCACTTCCACAAGTGACATAAACTCAGAAGACTACATCTGCCATGGCACTGTGAACCCCAGATATGCACCCTGCTCCCTGCTGATTGAAGACAAGCAAGCTGGCAATGCCATATTACTCCTCCCTTCAGTTCATGAGACAGTACTCAAACTCATATTATCTGGGTCATACTCAAGGCTTTATCCATATATGACGATGAAGCTGGATGTATTGTCACATATTTTGTTGGTCTCACTGGAAGACACTATCATTATTGTATACTGCAGATTGAAATGTATTATCCTTTCAGTTTCACAAAAAATGCATAGAACAGCAAGTTGCTTACTATTGGTACATCAGTGTTACTAATCCTTAACATGTACTATAATGTATATGTTTAAGGAGGGGTCAGTGTCACTGTATAGGATACTCTATGTCCTATATTGTGCTGTAATTTTTACAGAAAAATGGTGCACTCCTTCAAAATCATGTCTGAAAATAACACTGCTTATATTTATCAGAGAAGTGAATGTCTCCCAGTTTAAATATCTCCTGTGAATTTAATCATCCTAGGAGCCTTGTGTATCTGCAATATATATGTGTGTGTGTGTGTGTGTATATATATATATATATATATATATATATATATATATATATTCCATTCACTTGATTGAAAACTCACTTCACTGAAAATGAAATTACTAGGATCACTTCAGTGAAAGTTCACTTCACTGAAAACTCACTTGACTGAAACTCATTTCATTGAAAGTTATATATGGCCTTTTCCCCAGTGTAGTGTGATACTGGAGTTAGTATATATAGTAAGGAGGGTGTGGGGGGTGTAGCCTCCCACATATTTTAAACATTGTACACTATACAGAGTGATACTTACAAGTCAAATAAAGAACAGTTTCCAAAAGACAATATATAGTTAATATATATAGGGGTCTTCCCCCCCCCACCCCCCTTACTATATATACTAACTCCAGGATCACACTACAGTGGGGAAAAGGCATTTTGGAATAAAGCAAGAATGTTGTTAGGTACAATAGTCACAGTTTGCAGGGAGGTCACTAGGTTAAACAGAAATATGCTTCAATAAATAAAGGTAGAAAAATGACAGCATATAGAGAATTTGCTAGGCTGACCATAGACAGATTTTCAAGAAATAAAAGTAGAACAGTTATAGTTTGTAGGGAGTTTACTAGGTTGACCAGAGATAGGTTTTCAAAAAATAAAGGCAGAAATTTTGAAGTATGAATTGCTGTATACTATAGATAGTATTTTATAATACAAAGTTGTTTCACAATGAGTTTACTAGGAATACCTGAATACATTTACAAGAAGATATACAGCAGAAATCTGTGATGCTTATAATCTTGATTGCAATTTTTTAGTCCTGGATTACAGAATGACATCACAAGTTTATCAGAGTTGTCACAGAGGACAGGCTAATTGCTAATAACATTTTGGAGAGAGAGAGAGAGAGAGAGAAGGAAAACAATGTCTACAGTTACATGACAGGGGTATGGTTTTAGCAGTTACTGGTAACCGGCTGGCATTTTTAAGAGTAGTATAGTGGTGTTTCTAGTGTAGAAATAGTTTATAAAAGGGCATATTTTCTTTATAATGCATTGTAATAGGATTATAATTAGAAGAAGCCCAGATCAGTACTCTTGTGTCTAATGCTGACCAAGAATGAGGACTGAGATGGTTAGATACTGGGTAGCAAGACTTTAGTTGATTTGCGACTTTCTCTGTAGTGTATTCCATGTGTTGGGAGAA
The DNA here is from genome assembly GCF_019279795.1 of Protopterus annectens. Taxonomy (NCBI): domain Eukaryota; kingdom Metazoa; phylum Chordata; order Ceratodontiformes; family Protopteridae; genus Protopterus; species Protopterus annectens. The sequence goes on from NC_056748.1 coordinate 356,234,760, forward strand.
GGTTAGTGAGGAGCTAATGTGGATACTATGTAATAGTAGTTTTTCAGTTTGGATATCCTATTCATATTTATGTCCATTATGTTCATAGTATAATTGTCCTTAAATGTTTGAGGGGTACCAAATAGCATTACTGCCATTTTGGTTAGGTTCCAGTGAAGTTTATTAGAAATTATGTATTTCAGACAGCAGTGAAGTCCTTTTGTTGGATTACTTCCACTTGTTTTACAGCAAGGGCTGAATGATGTAAAAGTATATTGTCAGAATACAGAATCAGAGAGTTAAGGAAGACCGAGCTGGTAATGTCATTGATAAGGAATGAGAAGACTAATGGTCCCAGAATCCTGAGGAAGCATTGATGAGAATGTTTCAGGACAGGAAAGTTGAGAACTGTTAGGTATATGAAAGGTACAGTTTTACAGATAGTTTAGCACCCAGTTAAGAATATGTGTTCCAAAATTTGTTATCTAAAGCATTTTATAAGAGGAGATGGTGATCAACTCCTTTAAATGCCATTTTCAGATCAATAAATATGATGGCACTTTGGTATCCTTCCTCCATGCTGGTATAAGTACGGTTATTTGTAATACATGGGGCAGTAAGTATATTGTGGCTATTGGAGAAACCACGATACGGAGCTATAAGTAATCTTTATGGATTGATATACTCCATTATTTATTTCTGGAGTATATTTTCACATATTTTAGTGATAGGATAAAGAATGAAGATTTGTCTGTACTCCAAGGGACCTGCAGGGAAGGTAGTCTTTGGAATAGAAACTATAGGGGTCTGTTTTGTTTAAAGTTGAAGACACTATACCTGAAGTTAATCACAGATTGTATATATGAGTAAATGATATGGAAAGTTCTTTGGGTGCTAGTTTTAGAAAGTATGGCTATAATGAAAGAGGATTAGGTTTGTGTTTATTATCCATTTTAAGTAAAAGGTTTTTCACTGTTTTTTCTGCAATTTGTTTAAAGTAAAATGAAATATGTAAGTCACTGGATGGTATTTCACAGGTATGAAATGTATTTTGCTGTGAAAGAGGCCCATTGTTTTGACTGGATGGGTTGATGTTCAATATAAGGCCCTCAAATTCTTGGAGGAAGTAGCTTTCCATTTTACAAGTATTTTGTAGTCTTTTGAAAGTCAGTATTGGCTATTCCATTTATTGTCTAGCAAAACAGGCAGGGATGGATAACATTTGTGTCTGCTTGTTTATAAAATAGTGTTGCAAGCTTTGATAAGGAGTTTGTGTGTATTCCTTAAAAATAAGTAATGGAGATATTCTGTATAATCAGAGGATTGTTTCCATTTTTTCCGGGGAAGGTCACAGAGTTTAATGACTTGTCTAATAGTAGATGTTATCTAGGGACAGTTATTTCCATTTACTCTTTTGATTTTAATGGGAATATTTTATTTAGAATTTTAAGTACAGTTAGGGTCACTTTCTTGGAGTGGGGTGTCCAGCCGGTAAACTGAATTTCAGTAAGATATCCTGATTTGATTCAGGATAGTCTCGACTATATGATCCTGAGCAGAGTTTTAGGTGATTTTGAAATATATTATTCCTGACATGGAGAATAAGTGAGTTTGGTAGGATAGGTTTGTTATCACACACTGTGTGTGATATTTGTTAGAAGGTCTAGGAGTAAATGTTTGCTGGTTATGGGATTATGTCTGGTTGGTAAAGATATAAGTTATGTATGTTGACAGAGATATCTAGTGACCTATGACTTTATGTGGCACATTTGTTATCAGAAGGTCTAGGAGTGACTGTTTGCTGGTTATGTCTGGTTAGTAAAGATATACATTTTGTATGTTGACAGAGTAGTCTAATGAGCTGTGGCTTTGTGGATCCATCGCATTCAGATTAAAGTCTCCTAGAATAATTTGTTTGCTCTTATATAGGTTTAATACCTGTTCTAAAGTATTTTCCAAAATGGTAAGATGTGGTGGGGGTGACAGGTAAGCAGCAGATATATTGATCTTTTCAGAGTAGCTGCATTACAGTCCATTTAAGTGAGCTTTTGTGTTAGTTTATGGTTTGTCTAAGAAATCTAGCTTTAAATTCATGATGATGTTTGATGAAAATGATGAAATCCCCTCCAGCTGTTTTACCAACTCCGTTATTAATATGCAGGTTGTAATTAGGTTGTATGAAAGAAGGGAGCCATTGCTTAGTTTGTAACCATGATTCAGAAATAGGCAGGATGTCTAGGGAGTTAATTCTAATCCAAGCTTCAACAGCATCATGTCTGTAATTTAAGCTTTGGGTACTGATTTGGCAAATTGAGATTCTTTTGTGTTGATGTGCATTGAAGAAGGAGCACAGTTGTTTGAAAAGAAGAGGGTATTGGCAAGGTTAAGGGATTTGGGTTATTCACATCCAAATACTTTAATGCAGGCAGTCTAGAGACCATACACTTAGAGCTTGTTTGTTATTCCACATTTAAGTGCCATGCTATATCTTTTTCAAATGACTCCTTAATGACAGTGTAATCTCAGATAAGCTAGGAATAACTTCAGAATATACAACAATATACCCCCAAATAATTTATAACTGCAAGCTCTATAGCATAGAAGGATAATGACAGAAGGATAAAGCCCTGATTGTGGACAGTTTTGGTTCAAATGGTGATCTAGAGACTGCAAGAGTTGGCAGTGGAGACAGATAAATGAGAAGGAAGAGCATCCTCACCTCTCTTTGGGGGGTGGGCTGGGGGGATTGAACAGTGTATACCCAAGATTCAGACTTTATCTAGAATCCCTAATGGAGACCAGTGATCAACAGAGTAGCTTGCTTTCAAGAGTTTAGTATTATTGGGGAGGGGGCGGGGGGTTAGCTCAGAAAAGCTGAGACATAAACATGCCCTCATACACATCCACTAGATGCCAGCCACTTGAGAAATAATAGACACATGCAGAGGGGAATGATAGAACTAAGTGGAAAACTCCTTATCCCAATCTGATAATGGCACTGCTCATATTGCTTGTCCCTGGAAAAAGAACAGGCCATAGGGCTGTTACAGCTTGGGCAATAATTGTGTAAAATAAGTGAACAAAAACAGGGCTTGATGTTCACATGGGATTGGGAGTAGAAAAAACAGAAAGAAATGAAAAGGCAAACAATTTCATAAGTACCTGTTTATTTTATTTTATTTTATTTATTATTTATTTTATTTTACATTTGTTGACTGGGATAGTCCAACTGGATATAGGTCCATTTTCAGTGGAGGCCCGGGGAGAAAAGCTCCAGATAACACAGACAGAACATAACAGATATGAGTCAAACATATTTACAAAGCCCTCTAGTAGGTTCTCACAATATACACAGTGTGTAATAGTATACAAAAACAACAGGTTGCAGCAAGCTATTATGAGTAAGAGATGCATACAATATTAATTTAAATAAGGCATTTAATAAGTAGTGAGTAATCAGGGTTAGTACAGGGACAAAGCCAGTGCTCTTTAAAATACTGTTTGAGGCCTTTCTTGAAGAGTCTTAAAGAAGGTTCAAGGGTAAGGTTAGATGGAAGTGAATTCCAAGTTTTACAGATGCTGTTGGCAAACGGAGTCGCCGGCTGAGTTAATGGCTTTGTGGGTTTGGACCAACAGTTTATTGGATGATCGTAGTTGCCTTGAATTACTGTATGGTTTTATGATATTTTTGAGTGCCAGAGTATTTTCAGGGTGGTACAGAATGTTGTGTGCTACTATAAGCTGATTGAACAGAACTAGGCTAGGCAGTTCTAGCCACCCGAGAAAATTGAGGTTTTGACAGAGATGTGTCCTATATGTTGAGCCTATAGCAAAACTGACAATATGGTTGTAACAGTAAGAGAGCTTGCTAAGTTCAGTTTTGTTCAAACTGGAGAGTATGGGAGGCATATAGAAGGGTAGAGAGCAGGTATGAGTGAGCAATTGCAGTCCTAGCTAATGGAGTTAGAAAAGGTTTGCTTCTATATAATGAGCCAAGCTTCTTATTAAAGTTTTTTACAGTTTTATTGATATGCAGATCAAATTTGAGATTATTGTCCACTATTACTCCTAAAAGCTTAGTATGTTTATCTGAAGAGATAGAGGCACCGTTGTTGAATGTTATGGAGAAGGAAAATGGGGTGGATGTACTGGTGCGGGTAAAGAAAAGAAGTTTAGTTTTGTTGGGATTTAACAACAGACGGTGATTAGAGAGCCAATTTTCAACTGTGTTAAATGTGTTTTGTGTTAAGGTTTGCAGGTCTAAAGGGGAGGAGGCCATACAGATCAGGGTAGAACCATCTGCATATTTAATGCAGGTTGCATCAGGGATGATGGTATGAAGATTGTTGTTAAGATAGAAAAGAATAGAGGACCTAGAATAGAGCCCTGAGAGACACCAACGGTGAGAGGTAGCCGGGTGGACAGTTTGCCTTGCCATAATAGAGCTTGTTGTCTGCCATTCAGATAGGATAGGAACCACTGAATAGCATGGATATCTAGGGAGATGGATTTTAGGGAATGGATGAGTAATTTGTGGTTGACCCTATCAAAGGCCTTCGACAGGTCTAGAAATAGGGCTGAAGATAGCCTGTTATTGTTCCTATTTTGGAATATGGTATTTGTAAAAGAAAGGAGGGAAGAAGTGGTGCTGTGATGTGGCCTAAAGCTATGCTGAGAGTTGGCAAGCAGACCATTCTGCATGAGATAGTCCATAAGCTGCTTATAAACACACTTCTCCATTAATTTGGCTAGTGGTGAGAGAATGGCAATGGGTCTGTAGTTGGACAGTTATGTTGAACTTCCAGCATTGTGGAGTGGGATAACATGGGGTATTTTCCAGATTGAGGGGATAGTTCCATCAGTTAGTGTTCTATTGATTATGATAGAGATGGGGAATGCTGTGGTGTTGGCAGCTTTTTGTAGGTACTCTGCAGGAAGGAGGTCAGCAGAAAGGGTGGTTGGTTTTAGTTTTTTGATAAGGGATCAGATAAAAGTGGTAGAGACAGGTTGGAAGCTAAAGGGGGGATGATAAGTGGGTGTGTTAGTGGTAGAGTTAGAGTGGGTGGGAGTAAGTTGGTTGGCTAATGACTGAATAGTTTCAGTGAAAAAGTTATTAAAGGCAGTGGCAACAGCTTCTGGGGAATTATGGGTGTAGTTTGATGGGGTTGGGGTAGTAGATTGTCCTGGATGAAGAAGTCGGTTAATACCTGCCCAAAACTTTTGGGGATTGTTTTGGTGTTTAAATTAGAGGTTCTGGTAGTAGTTTTTTTTGTCAACCAAAATGAGTTTTTTGTATCATTTCTAAGTTAACGATATCTCACTTGGTCGAGGGGGGGGGGGGTTTGTTGTATGCCATTTGGTCCATGCTGTATTTCTAAGTCTGATTTTTATCTTAGTATCCTTTGTGAGCCATGGAGAAATATAAGATTTAGTCTTTATAGTACGTGCAGGAGCATGGGAGTCAAGGATGCCCAGGAATTTATTGTTAAAGAAAGTTACGGCTTCATCTAGTGGCAGATTTTTTAGGATTGACCAGTTGACCAATTTAAGTTCATTTAGGAAGTTAGTAGGATTGAAGTTTTTATTATTTCTGATTGTTTTGTATGTAGTCTTGTGGTGGGTTTCTGCCTTATGCTTAATAATATAAGTTAGTGAATGATCACTTAGGTCATCGGGGAGAGTCCCAGCTGTATACAGGCTTGGGTGGATATTGATAAATACCCAATCTAAGATACTTTCCCTGTTGGTGGGTTTACTAATCCTAGTGGGAGAGGTTATTATTTGTGTGAACCTAAACAGATTTATATGGGTGACAAGGGATTCAGCTGAGCAGGTGCACCAGTCGGTGTTAAAGTCACCAAGATCAATGGGTTTTTGGGGATAGCTAGTGGATAACCATTAGAGGATATCTTCCAGAGTGCTTATTTTATTGCCTGGGGGAATGTAGATACAGACAATATTTATACTCTTATTATTGTTAATTTGCAGTTTGGTAATGAGGATTTCTGTGTTATTAAATGGGGCAGTTGAACTGGATCTCTGTTAACACTTAATGTACTTTTGTAAAGAACTGCTATCCCACCTCTCTTCTTAGCTGTTCGGTCTAATCGGTGTATATTGCTGCCCGGGGGGTAATACCTCATTATTGGCAGTAATAGGTTTAAGCCAGCCATTTTCTGATTTAAATAACCACAAAATAGCTGTGACATCTGTTTTCAAGGTCTTTGAAGTTAAAATATGGTCCATATGTCTCTGTATATGATTTTATTTAGCCTGAAGTTATACTTTTTCAGTCTATTCAGTAACTGAATCAGTCTTCTGTCAAACCCTTATACATTGTATCCCAAGCTAAAATATCATCTGTGTTGTTAATGACACCACCAACATTTTCAACCACCTATGCTACAGTCCACTGAGACATTACTATTACTGATGAAGTGTCAAATGATAACTAAGAAATATTTGCCTACTAAAGGTGTACTGAATGTATACAACTTGGTGCTTTCTTTGTCTTAACCCAAACCTTCCAATAGCATCTAGCACACTGAAGAATTCTGCGCGTGGTATGCCAGTAGCAGCTTATTCTATACTATGAAGTTGATAATGTTCATTCTTTATTATTTTACTCAGGTCTTGGAGATTGCTGCATATGTGAATCTCATTAGGTTTAATCACAGTGACCATGCTATTTACTTTGATCAGTCTATACTACAATCACATCCATGCTCTCCAAAATCTGTTTTATGTAGTCCTTTTACAGATTTATTCTTTTGTATTAATGGATCTAAGCTGATGCATGTACAAGTGTTGATATATTAGGATCAATCTATATGTGATACAAACCTGGCAAACAAATCTTCAACTTCATACAAGCAGTGCTTCTTGCATGTACACCATGAATTATTTTAACTATGCTAAGCCTCTGACAAGTTAAATGGTCCAATAGTGAAGGAACTTCTTTGTCATCTGTTTGAAATTGAATTTTATATTTCTTATTCTTATATATCGAGTAAGCAGTTTCTAGTCAACTGGCAACACCATGTATCCTGAATAAGGAAGCATCTTGCACATGAAGGGCTTAATGTGTTTTTCAGCCTTTACAGTTTGAAAGTGTGCATACACATTATATTTCAGTATTCTTCAGTACCTAACTTAAGCCCAACACTCTTATTATTTATCTTGAATTGCTGTGTCCAAATCTCACAATTCCTTTTGCTCTAGTGTCTTCTTAGTGAACTTTATTACACCAATGTATACATTCTACATATATAATTCTATCCATCCAACCACAACCCCCTTTTCCCATTTTTGCACATGGGGTCAGGGTGTCACTTCAACAGTGACAACCATCTAGAGTCAAGGTTCACACTACTGGGTGCCTAACCCTGCCCCAGTTGTTCTTCCATATGACTCACATGTTCCACAGTATCTGTAGTGCAGGCACTACAGAAGAAAGTGACAAATTTGAAGTTTGTACATACAGTGTTTAGTATATTAATCTAGACCCACAAATAGCTTTGTTCTGTCACAAACATTTATAACTTACATTTCTGTATTTTAAATGTTTAGTAAAATGATTTTTCCTAACACAGTACCAATATAACTGATACAATTCAGAACACCTTCTCGTTTTATTCATTCCGCCACACCTCATGCATACATCATGTCTCAAACCAGCACTTTTTCTGTAATTTAAGATTTGGCTTCTTAAATATATAATGAGGATAGTCTTGAGGTGGTGTGCTGACAGCTCAAAGACATTAATGCTACACTTGTGGCACAGTACAGGAAATTTTACCACATGACCATTTTCTGACCTTTTATTTTACAGAAAATATGTACTAATAATTTAAAGAAGCACCATAGTGTATTACAGGCTGAAATAGACCTATCATCTTATCTGTAAGTTTGATATATTCTTCATTAATTATGTGATGTTACAAATTTTATTGGTAATATTATTGAAATATAATGTGTATGCACACTTTCAAACTGTAAAGGCTGAAAAATACATTAAGCCCTTCATGTGCAAGATGCTTCCTTATTCAGGATACATGGTGTTGCCAGTTGACTAGAAACTGCTTACTCGATATATAAGAATAAGAAATATAAAATTCAGTTTCAAACAGATGACAAAGAAGTTCCTTCACTATTGGACCATTTAACTTGTCAGAGGCTTAGCATAATTAAAATAATTCATGGTGTACATGCAAGAAGCAGTGCTTGTATGAAGTTGAAGATTTGTTTGCCAGGTTTGTATCAGAAATAGATTGATCCTAATATATCAACACTTGTACATACATCAGGTTGGATCCATTAATATAAAAAAAGAACATGTGAGTCACATGGAAGAACAACTGGGGCAGGGTTAGGCACCCAGTAGTGTGAACTCTGGATCTAGATGGATGTCACTGTCGAAGTGACACCCTGACCCCATGTGCAAAAATGGGAAAATGGGGTTGTGGTTGGATGGATAGAATTATATATGTAGAATGACACTAGAGCAAAAGGAATTGTGAGATTTGGACACAGCAGTTCAAGATAAATAATAAGAGTGTTGGGCTTAGGTTAGGCACTGAAGAATATTGTGTGTTGGAGCCATACATGGACAAAGGCAATGTATACATTGGCAGTTTGTACAAAACTACATATTGACAATTGTTTTGTGTGAGAGTATAACTAAAGTATTGGATAATTCAAAAAAATTAGTACTTGGATGTTTTGCATCTGTGGAATTTGCTCTTTATGTGAGTTTAAGTGTTTTTGTCCTGTACTACGTTTTCTGATGTGATCTTGGGCACACAATCCCAGAAGAGAAATAGTAAAATAAATGGCTGTTGCTTTATGGAATATGGCTTCTGTATGCACATGTACGGATAGTACTGCACTGGTGGAATGGAACCGTTCCTTTCATAAGTTGTAGCAGCATCCAGAGTTAACTGTAGGTAGAGTGGTCTAAAGAGTATATTTACTACATGGGATTATGTGAATTCTGTGCCCTCAAGAAAAGGAATCGTATTTGTGTTTGCTGTTGAATACATTTTTTTTGTGATTTCCTTGCTTAAACATGCAATATACAATTTAGTAGATGCAAGTTGCTGTGTTCTTGCAAATTTGAAGTTTGTGCATACAGGGTTTTTGTATATTAATCTAGACCCACAAGTTAAATCGGGGATCGTACAGCCATTTCACTGGTCTAATATAAAAATAACAGTTAGAAATAACAAATAACAAAGCACAAACCATTCAGTATAATATAGTGCAATTAGTTATAACATCTAGAGCAGACGCCAGCTAATTTGGAAGGTAAACCGGCATCTACATTTTGCTTCTGAATGGAGACATTTTTTAAATTTTAATCTGAATTCTTTATATGACTGAATTCATTTTAGGGAGGTGCAACAAAATGTCCATTGTTTATGGACAGTGTAGGATGAACTACTGTCTATGATTTGTAACAACAAGCACTATGGAAGAAGGAGACTTATGCTGATAGTTAAAGATTCTGGGTGTAAGGTGACTGGAAAGGTTAGGGAAGGTTTTCAGTTTTAAGAGCATAAACAAGAATGCCCATAGAAGTAGCTAATATCTTTGTTTTACTGGAAGACAATTGGCCTTTTTTAGTGTAAAACAATGGTGTTTTCATTTGGGGAAGGTAATAAATCTACAAACATGGCATCTCACTCTTCTTACGCTATTTTATTTCTTAGAAGCAGTGGCAGTAATTTGTACAGCATACAATGTCTAAGCTTGCAGAATGCCTTTCTAAATTGCACTTGTACTTGTGGCGATAATGTGAAATTCTACTGATATGACAAGTGGGAGTGGCAACTCTGAACAATGCACATTTATTATTTTAATTCCATAGGTGGAGAGAGCCACCCCCCTAACAATGGGTATATAGGCATTCATTCTTTTGATAAAACAGGTTGGAGATGATGCCCAAGGACAACAATTTCTTATAATAAGATAGGAGGCGCTAGAGATCCTCAGGCAATGAAAATTAGTGCTCATTACAGGGGAATGTACTAATACTCCATAATGCCATAAGTGCTTTGTTGAGCACTTTGCTTGATAGGGATAATTGGAATGCATTGCAAGGGTTACCACTATGCCATCAGGGCTCCTGGAGGATTTATCTCATAAAAAGGCAGCACTGCACAATGAGGACTATGGAAGATCTAGATGGAAATGAACTAAAGACTGTTGAAATCTGTTGTCTGCATTTTCATTTCTCAAACTCTACGTTATATAGTTCATTTGTAAACATTCCTTTTGTGTATCTTGCACATTACTGCATAAATAAAAAATATTGTGCAAGTATTTTTAGTATAGCAAGAAATATTTAATAACAAATCCTACGTGTAGACAATACATGATGTGTAGGCAGTAACAATAAGATTTCGTATTGTACAAGGGCATTAATATAATATTCCTGGCACCCTGTCCTCCTGATCACATTTCTTTAAGAAATACGAAAGAAAGATGATGTAATTAGTATGCAAGTCTTAAAGTGAAATTTAATTTATGAGATGCAATATTTTTTTTAAATATGTAGTATGCGCTGTGTCATACAAAGATTTTATTTCGGTTTGCACTACATAAGACATCATCTTAGCCTTTGTGTATCATGTGGATTCCTGTATTGTTAATTCCGTGTTTTTGGAGGGAGCTTTGTGCTGGTATGACAAGATGTGTTATGCAATAAGCTTGTAAGATCAGTCAGCTGCAGCCTGAATGTGGGCACTAATCAATGCATTTAGATTCAGATTTAGATTTAGAACAGTTTGTACCATTTCTTTAAATGAAGATTTTGCTTTGAATTCCAGCTCAGGCAACTCTTTTTAATACTTTGATTTTTATGTAGTTTATTCAAAGGACAGTACTGTATGTTTCCTGAAAGACTTTATATCTGATTTTGTGACAAGAAGTCATGTAAAGCACATAGCATATCTTGCCATACTATGTCTGAAAATGTCATCCCCAGGATTCAATAATGCATACACTAAGTGTACATAGTTCTGAATGATCAGACATCACAGGTATAACTCATACCTTTTTCTTCTTAATTTCAGTTTTCCAACTGATTTTGTTTTCAGCTTTAAATATTGACAGGGATTCATAAAGGTTACCACAAAGTGGAGACTAAATGTACACTTAGTGTAATTTTTCTGAGTAACTAGAAAGCCCAAAAGATGTTGTAGGGATGTTCTTGAATATATCGTGTACACTTAGTGTAGACATTATTGAATGTGGCCCTTTAGTTTCAGCTCTCAAAGAACCTGCACGTTGTTCATTTTAGTTACTAAATGTATTTAGAGTGATACAGACCATTAAAACAAATTAAAGGAATCTTGTAACTAATGATTGTGAAGTTGTGAACCTAGAAAACGAAGTAAACAGACAGTAGTAAGACAGTCCTTCTATACATCAGTGATCATATAACATGCTCTCCTTTGCAGTTTGCCGAACAGATTTGCAGGATGGGATACTTACCTGGAATATCAGAAGCAGCTGTGCTGCAGCGAATATAGCAACATATTCCTTAGTGAGCTGAGATTGCAGCAGAAACAAGATTATTTTCTCATTTGAAATAGATTTGGAATTTGTTGTTCAAATTAGCACTAATACTGACGGCAGGGAACTTTGCCCCTACATAAAACACAGTGTGATTTTCAGATTTTTTTTATTCTGGTTTGCAGTGAGTAGAATGATTGTGTATACATAATTTTCATACAATGTATTTACTATTATGTTATTATAATTGTTTTTGCTACCTCAGCTGAATTTCCCATTTTAAAATGTAACAAAATCTAACTGCTAAGATGTAGTTCATTTTAACTGTAGTTATTAAGCTCATGCTCCATGTTTGTAATTCTGTACACAGATAAACTCCAAGGGACTGCACAGCCAAAACTGGTATAGGCAGTAGGCACTCACGCATTTAAGTTTCAGTTTCCTTATGTAATAAGCCATGTCTTGCTTAATTGCTAGGATTTGACTAATTTGCTCAACTGGGACGAGGACCAGTTTAGCTCAAAATGTAATGCCTTGGTGATTTCTAATTTTTTATTTCACTAAGTATGAGAAGAGCATACTAGATATTTTTGCATACCTGGGTCATTCCTTCTCTACAGGGAAAATTACAAGTAGCTGTATCTTGTGATCCTGAGAAACTGGGTATCCCAACCAACATTCTACCATCTGACGACCTCCTACTTCTCTTTATGAAAAGTGAAATGTGGAAAGAATCTTATCTCTTTGCTTCTCATTTCCAGCAGCTTCTATCCCCAGTAAGGAGTCTATTTGACTGAGATCTAGTTCCAGTGCCATTTAATAATTCACTCCTGGTCACTACCTTTGGAGCCTTTTTTTCCTCTTCATCTTCCTCAGTTCTTATCCTCCTTTTCTTACTCAGGTTGTTTAGCCTATATGTCTGACAGTTAGCACAGAGAAGGAAGGCGATGAGCCATTAACAAGCTGTTTCATGTAGTCCAGTGTACAGGGGCTGATTCCTTCCACATCCATTTGCCTGTAATGTGACTTTAAGCATGTCACTTAATCAGACAGTGCTAACAAGATGCCCCCCCCCCAAAAGCAGCACTTATGTTCAATTGGCTTACCTGATTAACAAATGAATAAAATAAAAACAAAATCAATGTGTGAAGTGTCCAGTCCTTCCTGGAATGTTTGTATAAGTATTTGTTGTTCTTATCCCAACTTCTCCTTCTTGAGCTCATATTATTTTGTGAACCTTCCCTTTTCCCATTTCCTTACTCCTCCATGTTTACTGTATGAATCTTCTCTTTTCCCATTTCCTTACTCCTCCATGTTTACTGTATGAATCTTCCCTTTTCCCATTTCCTTATTCCTCCATGTTTACTGTATGAATCTTCCCTTTTCCCATTTCCTTACTCCTCCATGTTTACTGTATGAATCTTCTCTTTTCCCATTTCCGTACTCCTTCAACTTAGATAATACATTGTATAGTTTGATTCCTTTCCAAGTTCCCAATTTGCGAATGCTTATGTTGACATTTCCTTCTTAAGCAGGTGATTAAGTCTTTAATTCTCCTCAATAGTTAATGCCTTTCTGAACTGACAGTGGGTATCAGGAAAACGTTTTCTAAAGTGAGTAATTGCATTCCCAAATCTAGCAATGGAATGAGCCATGGCAGTTGTACAACCTACACTTGTACAGTATATAACTTACTACCTTTTAAATGCCTGCAAGCCATAACCAATAACTTTTGGGTTTTGCCCTTTTCCTCTTATGTACAACACTAGCGAGGTATTTCCCAACCAGCTTACCTTTAACTTTGCAAACATGACTGAAACTTCTACCAGTTAATGGGCTCACTGACTTTTTTTTAATTTTCATTGTATTTTGTGGCAAGCTTATTTGCTGCATACAGATTTTTATCAAAGCTTAGCTCTTCAAATACTGTAGATTCCTCCTAAACATAATAAACCAGGCAGATTTGAAATTTACTGTTCTGAATGCATACCTCATTTTGTATGTCAATATATTCTGTCTCATTCAAGTTTCTATATTGGTTTGCTACATATCACTGAATCATTTACATTTTATATTCTCACATAAGCATGGCATCCCAAGGAGTGAGAATTTTCAATAAGAAATCTCACTAACACAATATAGAGTCAAACAAGAATTTCTGTTTATAATATCAATATTCATTAATATTATATATATTGATATCTTACAATGCTTATGCACTGCATTCACATAAGAATAAAACTGTTAAAATCCATACATGAATGGGCACTGTGGATTCAGCTGTCTGGTTCCATGACATTCTGGGTCCAGATGAATGATACTACATTTATCTGTAGCATTTATTTTTTTCAGTTTTGGAACAAAGTTATCCAGACTGTATTGAATAATTGATTTCAAAGTATATATGTTACACTATGTGTGCAATCATTAGCAAATTACTATTCATATCACAATTTGTATGCCTAGGATATACCAATATATGATTTGAAGCTATAGGGCACATATACTATTTTTTGTGGTATGCATGTATGGTATTCTTCGGAGAGCAAACAATAATCTTTATCTAGCCCAGTAAACTCCTTCCACCATTTGCCATGAAGTTGATTCTTTGCTGCCATACAATAAGAATCCTACTGACTATCTATTGTATAGGTTAAAGTTTGGTTATGATTTTTTCAGCCAATAAAGTTATAGGCAGGTGCAGCCCACTACAGCTGAATAAGCGATAAACACTGTACTACTGAAACCTCCCATCAAAAGTTGTCTTGTTATGTGTTCTTCCTCACCCCCTTCAATTAACTTTGTTAATTGATTACTTAAATCCATTAAAGGATAAAAAAACTTGCATGTTAGTATTGTATGATAAATTTCTGATTTAGAGAGTAGCCCAACTCCTGAATTGTCAGAAACCAAATGATTATTTCAGTGATTTGGTCCACTAGGTATCACTGTTAATTTTTTTCTATTTGAAATAGCTCTGAATTGAGCTCAGGAATGCTTCCCATAATACAGTCTTAAAGCATTTAAGTGGTTTATACAGTACTTTCTTTTCTATCAGTTTGAACATATTATATAATTCTCCAAGCCATTTATTTTTCAGTGATAATATAAAATTAAATAGTTCAATTTCTTTAATTTATAATTTGGTACAGCTTTTGAAATATGTAGAGAATAATATTTGGGCCCTGATGTATAATGCTTTGGTCCCTATATCTCATCATCTGGAGCCCATGTAAGGGCTATCAGCATATAGAACAAAATGGGAGCCTCACTAGTTAATATTTGCCTTGCTCAGTGGCAATTTTTTAAGTGGAATAATTCTGCTTCCATGTCAGCAACTTCCCACTAACATCAAAGCATATGTGACCAGCCTTATTACTTATCTCAAAACAGCTCCATGTCTGTAATTAGAGGTATCAAACCATGAGAAAAATGCATATGAAAAATCATGTATTGTAAGGTAAGTTTCCATTCACAAATATTGTTTTACCTGTTCAAAAGTATTCTAGCACTCTTGGTTCCACTTAACAAGGGAGTCAAAGAACAATAGTATTGGCATAGCTAGGAGTGAAGCCTCCATAGGTCCTAATTCCTCAAATACCCAAAAACCTATAACTGTCATTTTATTGTGCGTGTGTATTTGTACATTTATGTGCATGTATGTGTGGTGGGGTTTTAAATGTTTTGCAACTTGTTCTATATATTTTATGGATTCACAATTTCCTTTCCCCATAATAAAACTCAAAAAATGACCTTACTGCATTCAAAATTTGTTGTAATGTCTAGTATCCAACTAAAATTTTTTGCGATCTTCAGCAGTTTCCTTAAATACTCTTTCAATATTCTTCCCAAGTATTATTGAGGATGATAACGAAATGAATACTGGTCTTTGTAAATGACTATATAGCTCTATGAATACTACCTATTAACTGTTGAAATGTGGCGGTGGCCTCACAGAGACCAAGCAGCATTTTATTTATTTTTATTTATTTTATTTTTATTTAACATTTGTTTATTTATTTAAGTTTTTTGGATTTTCAATTTGTAAAATAATCAGAACAATATTTACAGTCATAGATTTCTGCACAGAATAAATGAAAAAAATTCAACTAAACCTCACACACAAAAGAAAAAAATAGCTGTTTACAGGAGTGTCTAGTAACCATCAAGTCATTCAAGTTATTATACATTACATTAAATCTAAAATGCAGTTATATTTGCCTGTCAAGCAGATCTCTAAGTTTTGTCCATGCATTGTAGCAAGAGGTAATCTTGTTTTTTCTTGACTTAAATGTAACTGTAATCATTTCCAGGTGACAGACTTCAGTTGCAATATTTATAAATTCTTTGAAGAAGGGTATAGATTAATTCTTCCAATTCTGAGTTATACCCTTAGTATAGACCACAAAATGTGATATTTCATTTTTTAACACATATAGGAACAGGACTGTTAAAAAGGATTAGTGATTCAGATAAAACAAATTTATCTCCAAAAAAGTCTGTAAAAAGAGATTAATGCTATTCCAACAATGTTTTAAGACAGTGCAGTCAAACATGCATTACCAATCCAATTTATGTTCGTATTTACATCTCCAACAAACTTGTTTCTGCCTGAACATTAATTCAGTTGCAAGTGGTGTGAAGAAAGATCTACGCAAAAATTTCCAAGTAAAGAGATTCCATCTAAGAGATGAAGTTGTATGTTTAGAAGATATTAGAATTAATTTTTTTATTTTCTTCACACAGAGGTCTATTATTCATTTGGGTAAAATAGTTCCAATAATTGTCATTGCAACTTTTTGTTTCTCTCTAAACAGCTCTATATGATTTAGATACAAGACCCAGTTCCAATGTGTTTTGCTGCATTAAGAATATTAGATATTCAATTAATTGTTGGATATGATTTCTTATCCTTGGTACCATTAACTTAATTTCTCCTTCTACATGTTGTCTGTGGGATTGTATATCTAGCCACATGTCTTTATTTAAATTATATTATATTCTTAAAATAATCAACAGAATGTAGATCATCATCTTTCATTAAGTGAAACCAATATAGCAGATTTTTCTCTTTAAAAGTGATCATTGTTTCTAACTTTGAGGTGAAAATGTTATTTTGGGTATATGCCATAGGAAATATAAGGAAGATCCATGCTTCACATGCCAAGTTTCTATATATAACATTTTAAAAGTGTTTATTATAGTAGAAATGAAATAGGAGTCACTTGTTTTGTGACTTTTTCCTGTAAGGTAATCCTTTAATAACCAATGTAGACTGTTATTTAGTATGAGATTATTAAAATATCTATTATGTTTAGAGTTTATAAAAATTTCCTAAAAACTCTTTCCACCTAGCTGTTTAAGTGTTATTAATCCAAAAATATCTTGTCTTATAATTGATGAAAATTAAGATAATTCTAGATCTGGTAGATCTATCCTTCCTGCTGCCCAGTCTCTCATATGATGATTTAAAACAATTCTTGGTTTATTAGGATAGCAGAGAAATCTCAAAATTAAAGTGTTAAATTCTTTAATACAACTTTTTGTGGGGGGTAATGATAGTGATTTGTATAATATATAAGATTTTTGATAAGCTAATTTTGATTATAGATAACCTCTCTTCCATCATGAAGAAAATGCATTCCATTTGTTGATTAGATTCTTTATATTGTTTATACTATTAGTATAATTATGATTTATTATATCCTTAATGTTATATGTTATAATTATTCTTAAATTATTCATTTTCTTCTCTTTGACAATATATTTAATGAATTTCTTTTTGATTCTATTCATATTTGTATTTTTTAGGTAGAATTTTTGTTTTGTCATTGTTAAATGTTTAAAAAGAATTTCTTTGAAATATATCCATTGCTAATAGAACTGCATATAAAGAATTATCATTGTCATTTAATGTCAGTAGGATGCCATCTGCAAACAGTTGAACTTTAGAGTTTAATTTTTCATTTATATTAATACCTTTTATATCTATATTTGATCTGAGAAAATTAGCAAATGGTTCCATAGTTAAGGTAAAAAGCAGAGGTCATTATAAAGAAGATTAATAAGATGTGTGAAGTTACTTGAGAAATTATACAGCAAGAGATATTTCCAGTTTACAGAGTCAAAAGCACTATTAATATCAAGACTCATTAATGTTTAGTTCTTTTTTTTATTTGCATAGTCAGTTATTGTAATTATTCTTTTAATATTATCATATTTCTGTTTAAGATAAAGCCAGTTGATCATCGTCAATCATCGGGGGTAGAATATATTTTACTCTATTAGCATGAATTGCCATGAACAATTTATAATCTACATTTAAAAGTGAAATTGGCCTATATGAAGAGCATTCAGTAGGATCTTTATCAGTTTTTAAAATTGGAGAGATAAGGGTATATTTCCAGGAAGGAGGAACTTTAGCTAGGTCCTTGAGTATAGAAAAAACTTTGTATAGTATATCTAGGGCTTCTTTGGGTAACAGCTTATAAAATTCAGATATAATCCCATCATTACCTGGTGCTTTATTAGGTTTCAGTTTAGAAATTTGAGTTTGAAGTTCAGACATAAAAATCAGTTTGTCAACTAATTTCAATTGGTAATCAGATAGTTTAGTTTTTATATTTTTTGATAAATATTTTAATTATTTCTTCTGGAGCTATTAATATATTATTTTGATTGATTTCATTAAAATAATCTCTGAATTCCTTTAGAGTATCTTCTATTTCTGTTACTTTACTTTTCTTCCTATGTGAGTAGACTTTTTTTATGTGATTGGATTTGCTGTGTAAGTTTGTTTTTATGGCTAAATTGCACATATTTTGGGTTAATAGAGAAGTTAATCCTCTTAAACTTTTCAAGGTTGATTTTAGTTTTATGTTTTAAGATTTCCAAGTGTTTGTTGTTTAGCTTATTAATCTCTTTGGTATTATTTTTATTTATCTGATTTTCTAAATTTAACTTATCAAGTTTTTCTTGTATTTTATGCAATTCTTTGTCCCTTTTTTATTTGACAACCAATTAGTGACTCTACCAAAAAGATACGCTTTTAGTGCATCCCATAAATACATTTCTGAAGTATTTTCTATATTATTAATTTCTATAAAGGAAAGGATTTATTTAATAAAAAAGTCCTTAAATTCTTTTAAACAAGTAATATATGCTGGGCATCTTCTGATTTTAACATTATTATTAGATTTCAAAAACAGTTCAAAGGTAATTACATTGTGATCTGAAAGTGGACAGGTTACTGTTTTGACTTTAGCTAGTGTATCAGTCAGGTCATTAGAGACATAACCTCTGTCAATTCTGGATTGTGTTCCATGTCTATGGGGAATAATAGGTAAAAGATAATGAATTTGGTTCTGAAAATTCATTTATGTCTCTAAGATGAAACAATTCAGTCAACTTTAACAATGCCTTTCCAGATGCCTATATTCTTCTTTTACCTATTGTGTTAGTATCACATGGTGACAATATACAATTAAAGTCTGCTGCTAGAATGATATTGCCTTTTAGGTTTTGAATTACTTGTTCTAGATGTTGTTCAACTGTTTTAATTCTTACTCCAGGAATCCAATACAAGTTAATAAGAGTTATCCTCTTATTATACTTTATAGTTACAGTACAAAGCATACCTTTATCATCTTGATATGTTTCTATAACCATAGGCCGTTAATATTCTGTATAATATAGCAACCCCCCTTTTTTGATTATATTGTGAACTGGATAATATAGTATAGTTTTTAATATTTAGCCTATGTCTTCTTTAATGTGTGTATCCTGTAAAAAAAAATAATAACTTGAGAAATAAACAACTTCAAATATCTTTTTAAGCTACCCCTCTTGCATCTGTTATTTAATCGATTGACATTAATGGAAATACAGTTAATAAATGCCATTTGTTCTACTGATCAAAAGTATACATGTACTCATAGATAATGACACTCTGTTAGCAAAGAACTGCTTAGTAATCATCATGTGAACATTAATATTTGAAGGTTTGATTAGACATAAAATAGTTACTATTATAGATACCCGAAAAAAGCTAAAGATGAGGTTTGGTAACAGACCGATTTATCCAGGGTCATCTTCAAGTGGGGCTAGATAAATATAGTAGCAGGAATTAAGAGGATGGGGTTAAATGAGAATGAGGGATGATTGGATAAGGGTAGGGAGAGACTTAAAGGGTTTAGCCAAGTGTAACTGGTGTAGGAATCACATATTTGGTATGAACTTGCTAGATAGCAGGTTTACGTCCGAGGTGAACTGTATGTACACTGGTGTCAGGTAGGCCTTGGTCTTATAGTAGTGGGCAGGTGGTAGAGGTGAGTAATGGTTAATAGTTTTTTCCCCCCAGGAGTTTAGGCATAGTTGGTGGAACATGGGCTGCAGTATACCTCTCAAACAGAGGATGTAGATTTTTCACTGAAGGTTTGAAGTTTGTCTCATAATTTTAGTCTGTTTTCTGTGGTTATGGTTGTTAGGGCTTGGGGTGTTGGAGCTTGGGCTGGGGCATGCCTCTCGGATGCCCATATTTTCACTCAAGTTCTCTTTGCTGAGAGGGGGAACTCATACTTTTCACCTGTTGTCATGGTGTTGTGGTTTCTGGCATGTTGATTGCAAAAAAAAGGGGGGGGGCAGTTTGGCTTTGCAGTGGTGCCGTGCAAGAGTTTCTGGATAATGATTCATCATTCCAGTAGCTTACTTGGCTGGTAGTGGGTTGTGTGGAATTGCAGTGATGTTTCCAACTTTGCAGCTTGGTTGAGTGGTTGTCCTTGTGGGAGACATGGTGGCACTTGGTGTGGTGTGGGGGAAGAGGATGCTGGGTGTGGAGATAGGGGCAGAGATCAGGCTACTGTCGAAGGGCACCACCCTAGATTGTTTTCACGGGGTTTTGAACATGTGGTTTTACTTTGACAAGCTGCAGGATTTGATTGGATTTATCCTTCCTTTCTGCATCCTGTACTTCTGTTTTCTAGCTGTCATGAGTAATGGAAGTTTGATGCGACCTGAGGTATTTAGTTTTTAAAAATGTGTGATTTGGTGGGGGAAGGGTGGTCTGTCAAAAGAGTGGTAAAATCGGAAGGTGATGTGAGTCCATCAAAAAGTGACAAAAGGGAAGAACCAAATGGAAATGAGTTGATAAACTCTTAAAGTTTAGCTGTAGTTTATGAATGCTAGTGTTCAGAAGGCTGTAGCAGGGTGATGAAGAATACCCCACTACATTGCTGCATTTTTTTTTTTTAACAAAGAACTGTGAGGAATACCCCAGCAACGTGTTACAGTGAATGCTCACAGTATCCATAGTTGTGATAGATGTTTTTTATTTGCTATGCTTTGCAAAGGCATTTGGTTTGTTTGAGTGGACCCGCATCTTTGAAATTATTTTACAGGTCCGTACCTTGTTAGCTGCCTTGTTATAAGCTGCTGCTGTCCTTATTGTATAACTTTGTATAGTTTTAGTACATTAGTGTACTTTTACTGTCACTTCTGATCCCATTTTGCTGGGTATTGTGCGAGTATTTACAGAAGAACATATAAACACAAAAGCCAGAAGAGTAGCTGGATTGAACCCACTCAAAGTAATGCAGGCTGCAAATCATCACACAGTTGTAGAATGCAGAATCCACTTTATTAACTTCAGAACATAAAAATCCAAGGATTAGCACTTTTGTCCAGAAAGATCTAGACTTCTTCAAACAATTTACCCCACATAGTTACTTCCTTTTTATACAGTTCAAACAGGAAGTTCCACCCAGTTATGAACTAATCAATTATGTAATTAAAAGCACAATATTTACAGTCACTGAATTTAAAAAGCAGACAAAAAATACAAACTGAAAAAGTTCATGGAACACACCACCCTAAAAAACACACTATATGTAAGCACTGCTTCATAAAATGACAATGTACAATAAATATTTAAATATGTTGAATATGTTAAAACAATAAATATGTGTAATTAAATACTAAAAACTAGATATAGTAGAAAATGTTGAGAAATAAATACACACTAACATAATAAATACTGACCGTTTGAATTATTTAAAATGTTAAAATACATAATGGAGAAATATATTTTTTATCTTTCCAATGCCTTCAGTTTTAAAATTGGGCGAATGGAAATATGCTCATTCAGGTCTGGCCAGTTCCCAGCATTCAAATGTAATTGCCAGTATAATTCTCTTTTCTCAAGTAATAATGACCATGCACCACCTCTCATATTGGTACTGATATTGTCTATAATAAAAAATTGGAACTTGTGGTCATTGTACTCCAAAACATGTTTGCTAAGAGAATTAGTTTCTTTTTTATTCCTTATGTCATTTAGGTGTTCGTATATGCGATTTTTTAACTTTCTATCAGTCTTGCCTATATAAAAGCAAGAACAGGTGGTACACATGGCACAGTGAATCACTTTCTCTGAGTTACAATTATATTTCTGATTGATTCTGATTTCGATATTATTGATGTAAAAAATACTGCCTTTTATGTAACTGCAATAATTACATCTGCCACATTTGTTCATAGAACCTGACCTGTGGTTTGAGTAGGAGTTATTGCTCTCAAATATGTTTTTCATATTCTTGCCTTTCCTATATACCATGATAGCTTGTGGTCCTATTAGTGGTCTGATGTCCTTATCATGTCTCAAAATAGACCAGTTTTTTATTAAGATGTTTCTTAGTATGTAACTATCTTGAGTGAATACAGTGATCAAAGAAGTCTTATAATCATTCTTACTTGCAACAATGTTAGTTTCTTGATTACTGGTGGAAGGCCACTGTCAATCATATTACAAGAAAGTAAAGGTACATAAAACCCACGCTCTCTCTTGTTAACCACCTCAATCATTATATCACTAATGAACTTACAAGGATAGCCTCTTTTTTAAAACATATTTTTCAAGTTATTTTCAGTTAATGCTTGTTAGAATTCCTGAATAGCCAATGATGAGTGGGGGTAGTTCACTTCATTGTCATTCGGTTTCTGCCTTATATAAGTGGTACATTTTGGACTATTTTCTGCTTAAACTCTGAGCTTTGGCCAGCTAAGACCTACATGCAATCAACTGGACGTATAAGTGAATTTAAGTAAATCTTTATCTGCACTTTTTTCAAATAATACAGCTTTTAAATTAATTTATTTGTGTTGGATTGAATACTATCTAGTTGGAAGTTGTGGCTCTGTTTTTTCAGTTAATGCTTGTTAGAATTCCTGAATAGCCACTGAAAAGTGGGGGTAGTTCACTTCATTGTTATTCGGTTTCTGTCTTATATAAGTGGTACATTTTGGATTATTTTCTGCTTAAACTCTGAGCTTTGGCCAGCTAAGACCTACATGTAATCAACTGGACGTATAAGTGAATTTAAGTTTTAGTTTACAACCTACTGCTGAAACTCAAGCCTTGTACCCCATCAGCTGATCTCCTTCCAGCTGAATATTTGAAATTAGCAGCTGGAGTGCTTGCCTTCCCCATTTCTATTTTAAATAACAGAACCATTACAGAATGTTCCATCCCTAACATCTGGAAAGTTTCACGTATTATCCCTCTCCACAAGGGAGGTAACTCAAGTGAACTTTCAAACTTCTGCCCAATAGCCCTACTCTCACCAATAGCAAAAATTATAGAGAGATGTATTCATCGCCATCTTCTTACTCATCTCCTCCAAAATCACCTTCTAGTAGACTGTCAACATGGTTTTAGACCACATCATAGCACCACCACAGCTCTGCTATCCTTTACAGACTGTATAAATAAAAATTGAAATAACAATCTCCTATCCTCTGCCATGTTTATTGACCTCTCCAAAGCATTTGACATGGTGAATCATGAACTATTGATAGATACACTTAAATCTCTCTCATTAGATGCACTAACAGTCAAATGATTTCAATCTTACTTAGAAAACAGGCATCAAGCAGTCCTCTGGGACAATGAACTGTCTTCTCTGCTCCCTATTACTCTCGGAGTCCCACAAGGATTAATTTTGGGACTGCTCCACTTTACTATATTCATTAACAATCTGTCAGCCTCCCTTCCTCAAACCACCTGTATACAATATGCTGATGACTTAACCTTAATCTGTGCCACCTCCTCGCCCTCCCAACTTCAAGCCACAACCCAAAAAATATTTACCTTAGTAAAAAACTGGTTCCATCAATGCTGTCTCCTCCTTAACCCTAAAAAAAACTAAATTACTGTTGTTCACTCCCACTCAGAAATCCCCCACCATAAACTTCACAGTCATCTCTAAAAATGGTACATTAATAACTCCTGACACAACCACTAAACTTTTAGGGGTAACAGTTGATCACAATCTTATTTTTGACACTCATATCAATCTAACTATCAAATTGGTTAATAGAAAACTGGGCTCCCTTTACAAAATCAAATCCTTTCTTACTCCTTCAGCCAGGATTACTATTGCCCAAACTCACCTAATCTCTACCCTCATCTATGCCTCACCAATCTATACAAACCGCTCCAAATGCAATATAAATAAGTTGGCAACATCTTATAACAACATAGCCAGATTTGCCACTGATGCCCCATTTTATACCCACCACTGCAAAAATCTCAAACTTTTCGGATGGTTAGAACTGCATAGTCAGTTTCTTTTTCAGCAACTCATAATCATTCACAAGATCCTGCATCATCCCTCAAATACTCCCATACTCAGAAACCTTATTAGCCCCTATCAAAATCTTTTAACCTTACGATCTGCTAACAGAGTACTTGTTTCTATCCTAAAATCCAATAACAAATCTGGGGACTGCCTATTTACTAACTCGATTGGTATACCGTGGAACAAACAACAACTTAAAACCTTCCTAAAATCACAATGGCTATGTCCATGCTCAAATCCTGACTGACACTGTTTCCCTTTTGCTTCTCATTTTTAAGTCTATTGGTACTGGATTCCTCTTGCTTTGATTATTTCCCTTTTTTAACTATTCCTAAAGAATTTTTGTTTAGCTATGTAATAACTCTCCATGTTATGTTATTCTTTATGACTGTACTTGTAAAAAATATGTATATTAATTATGTTTAAAGTTTAAGTTGAGTCTTAATAGTCAAAAATCCTTTTAACTATGTTTTCAAAATTTCATTACTGTATTTGGAGCTTTTCTCCCCAGGCCTCCGCTGAAAATGGACATATATCCAGTCAGACATTTCCGGTCAACAAATGTAAAATAAAATAAAAATAAATAAATTAAGTAAATCTTTATTTGTACTTTTTTTCAAATAATACAGCATTTAAATGTATTTATTTGTGTTGCATTAAATACTATCTAGCTGGAAGTTGTGGCTCTGTTTTTTCAGTTAGTTCCCCATCCACCCTCCCTGCTTTTTGTTTTGGTATTAATCTTGGTGGCTTTGAAACTGCCCACCCCTCTTGTAAATTTGCATTTGGATACTCCTCTTGGGCCCATCTCATTTGCTCACTCAAAAAAAATATTTTTTTTTCATCTGCTTTTACTGTATTTGTGTTTCTTCCTACTTTATTTTGCTTTTGCGTCATCTTAAAAGTACTCAGTTGTATTTATTACTACTTGGTGTAACTATCATTCTAAGCCTTTTGATTTAAGCACTTGGGCTTCAGACCAGTTGTTTTACATTAAGAAGTATTGTGGTCTGCACTGTTGTGGCAGGACAGGTAGCTTACATCCTTCTAAGTTGGGAACTGCTGATTGAAGGCTCATGTCTGTTATTCTAAAAGTGTATTAGTTCTGGTTTAAGCACTTGGGCTTCAGGCCAGTTATTTTACATTAAGAAGGTTCGTGGTCTGCACTCTTGTGGGAGGAGAGGCTGGACTCTGCCCTTCTGAGCTGGGAATTTCTGGTTAAAGGCTTATAGTGCCTGCATATTTTAACTGTTTCTTACTGAAATTGGTGCGCCTTGTTTGCTGTAGCATAGACTAGATCCAGGCCTGCTGAATATAGCTTTGTTTGTATAACTTGAGCTCTAATCCAGGCCTTCTTTTTTGAAGTAGGTTCCCCTGCACCCCAGTGGCAGGAGTGTGCAGTCAGAACTTGTCTGATTGAAGACTACAGGAACAGGGCTCAGTTTTGAGACTTTTTTTACTGGTTAATTGGGTAATTTGTTTAAAAGCCTTTTCTGATTGCTTGTAGTCATCTAAAGCTGTTTTAAGTGTATTTTTTACTGTTTGTAGTCATTTAAAGCTGTTTTAAGTGTATTTTTTTACAGTTTTTGCCTTATCTTTTCAAAAAACTTTTTTTCCTTGTTCCCCACCTTTCTGAGCTAGTATAGTCCAGTTTTCAGGATAGTGCTGAATTCTGGGCTGTGTTACAATTTTCTGAGTTGCCCATACCTGACTTGGATAGAGGGAGGTTTCTCTGTTCACCTGTGAGAGAGGGAGCTTTGAGCAACCATCTGTCCCTGGAGGAGAGATTCCAGCCCAGACGTTAGTAGTTTATAGGCCATTTTGGGCTAATTTATATCTCTTTCATTTCCCTGCTGTAAAAAACACATTTGCATGGTTTTTCACGCCTGGGCAGTGCCGGTTAGCTAGGGCTAAATTTATCCCAGCTCCACCAAGTCTCCTCTTCAGTTTTTCCCTTGAAAGCAGTCTAACTCTCAACCTAAGCACTTAAAAAGCATCCTACAGTCCAGCACTTGCTCAGACCTAATAGCAAGCACTAATATACCCCAACCCTTGATTGCCCAGCAGGGCAAGGCTCATTATTCACCCCTCACCAACTAAGTGACTAAGCAGCTCACCCTACTTTTCATGCATGACCAAAGGGCAATTTCAGGTATACTCTCCAGTCCAGCTGGTGAACCTGGGTATCCTGAGGCAATGTTACAACTGCCTCATGTACACAGACAACCGTCTCCTCCTACCACAAAACATTAACATATGCAAGAGATGCAATTATATAGCTAAATTGGAGGCTAATCTCTCTGCACCTAAGACTGGAACAGGCAGTCATGAGGAGAAGGTTAACACTTGCACCACACCTCCAGCCTCACATAGACATACTAAACCAGCACTGGCAAAAAATACACATAAATATATGAAATCATACTTGGAGGCTCTAAATAAAAACCTGCAAAAGCATCACAGACCTCCAAAGCAGACACCCAAAAAACCTGCACCTCCCGTCACAAACCAGACAACACATAAAACACAAAATCAGTGTGCTGCACAATCATAGCCCTTAAGGCAAAATAACATACCTAACACACTAGTAATAGGCATCTGTATAGTCAGGCACACTGACATCCCACTCACTAAGCTGGACAAGGAGAAGGTTACTGTTAGCTACTTGTCAGAAGTCAGAATCCGCCACATAACACAAACACTCAGGTCACTCCAGAACAAGTACAAATATGACTCTGTCATTGTTCATGTTGGTGTGAATGACCTGAGATGTATCTCCCTGGATTACATGAAAAGAGACATGGAAGAGCTCTCTGATCATGTAGCTCAGACGGGTATGACCCTGACCCTGAGTAGTGTCCTGCCCTCACCAAGAATGATACCGCAGTATAAAGAAAAAATGATCAGTTTCAACAATTGGCTAAACTTCTGGTGTCATTCAAAGGGGATCCAGTGTCTGTCAACCCGGGACGACATGCTCGACAAGCCTCGTTGCTTCACAAGAGATGGCTTGCACCTGTCACCCCTAGGCTTTCAAATACTGGCCAAGACTCTTGCTGCCCCCATAGTGCCTTTTTTAGGAAGGCTCAAAAGTCAAACCCACCTCTGTAAACAGCACCAATAAAAAAATGAGGGTTATGCTACTTAACACCAGGAGTTTAAATCTCAAAATGCATGCACTCAAAGCACTTCTCAGTATGGAGAACATTGACATCTGTGCAGTAACTGAAACCTGGTTCAAGGCTACACAGAGCAACCCAGCACTACCGGGCTACAACTCATACCACACATTTTGGCCACAGAACATGGAATGAAACACAAAAGGAGGGGGTGTATCCATATTCATCAAGGATACCTACACCTCCAGGTTAGTGGCGCAGCATGATACCTCTGAGATCATCCATGCGCAACTAACATCAGGCAAATCTGCAATGCAAATTTTGGCCTGCTTCAGATCACCACCACAAGTAGAAAACCAATACCATGTAAAACAAAAATAGTCCTCTGTGCTGCTGGAAAGCATAAAATTCCTTTAATATTCGATAAAAATTACAAGTGAGTGCTTTCGTCTGCTCAAGGCAGACTTCATCAGACAAATAAAACCACTGGTGCATCAAGTATTTATATTAAAATCGCCAAAGCAATCATTCAATTAATTCAATTAAGCTTGATCAACTAAAATTTTAAAGTTATATCAACCATCATTGCTACAATCAACCCATATTATTTTAGAAAGCAATACAATAGTATAATTTGACCAAAACAAGGAGTAAAGAATAAATATACACTTTGGTGTTAGTAACAACCTTTCAACCTAAAAAATGAAATGTAAGATGCAATGTTGATAGACATAGTAATGAAGTGCAGAAATGTAATAACTTGCAGGTGAAAAAAGTAAGATGTTCTAAAAGACTTGTATAAAAAATATATATATATGAACATAATTATATAATATATAATGAGCCCTTTCTGAACAATATGCTCTTGACAAGTAAGTACAAAATATTGAATGAGTCAGAATTATAAATGAGTCAAAATTATAAAATGTGGGTCAAAAAACCTGAACCGTCATCCAACCAAAAAGGGGGAGGAACGGTAAGAACTACTAAGATGGATTAATATCAAAATATAAAATATAAAATGATACTACTAAATTGGTATAGATGGTCTCAAACGGCCTCCGCTCTCCCTACCAATACAGCCTTAATATTGATGTATTCGTTCAGACCCGGTCCAAAATTAGACCTGAGTCTCAACTGCCATCTTATTTCTTTTTGTAATAAAAGGTTCTTCCCGTCTCCTTCAGATCACCCTCCATGACCCAGGACCACCACTCCACCTTTTTGCGAATCTAAGTGGCAACTCGCAGATATGTTCTGAGCTAGTGCAAAATAGCACAAAATATACTGAACCCACTGATATTGCCAACATCCTGGCAGATAGATTCAGTGCAAACTTCACCCCCCTCTCACCCCCAAAAGGGCCCACAACAATACCAGAAAGGTGTAGTGTCCCAGAAATCACAGATGCACAGGTGAAAACAGCCCTTTCAAAAGCCAAAAGCACAGCATCAATGGGGCCAGATGGTGTCCCAGGCTGCGTCTTGCACGTACTACAGAACGAACTAACCCCTCACCTAAACACACTGTTCTACCTCAGCCTCTCCACAGGCTATGTGCCCATAGAATGGCGCACAACAATGGTTATTCTGCTCCAAAAGGAGGGGCCACAACTGACCCTGGTAACTATCGACCCATAAGCCTGACTAGCCTGGTCTGCAAGACTATGGAGTGCATCATCATGGAACTCATTAACAAAGACATTGGGAACCTCCAAACACTTGACCTGACCCAGTTCGGCTTTGTTAAGGGCAGATCATGCCTACTAAACCTGGTTGACTTCTTCGAGACAGTCACCAAGGCCATAGATGAGGGGAAGGTAGTTTACACAGCCTACCTTGACCTTGCCAAGGCTTTTGACACCATTCCCCACTCGGGAATTTTAGAAAAACTCACCAGCCTGAACATAAACCCCTACGTCATGAGATGGGTTGCCAACTGGCTTACAGACAGAACTCACACAGTAAGAATAGAGGGGTCCAGGTCTGACTCTAAACCAGTCACAAGTGGTGTCCCACAAGGCTCGGTCTTGGAACCCCTACTGTTCGGCATATACTTCTCAGAAGTACAGGCAAACACAGGAGGACTATGGCTAACCAAGTTCGCCGATGACTGCAAACTGGGAGCCATAATTGACTCTGTGGCTGACACGAACATTCTCCAAAAGGGTCTTACTGAGATGGACACCTGGTGTCAAAGTCATGGTCTCAAGCTAAATGCTAAAAAATGCATAGTCATTCCATTTGGGAAAAACAAAACACCCATGAATTACCACATAGGTGGCAGCCCCTTAATACAGAAGAGGTAATAAGAGATCTGGGGACCCAGATAGATAGTAATCTCTCCTTTGACAATCATATTGCCAAAGTAGTTAAGAAATCCTTCTATGTAGCCCATCTAATTACTAAAGGGTTCGCATCTAGAAATAAAGAGGTTATAGTGCCCCTCTGCTCATCACTCATTAGACCCATCATAGAGTAAAAGGCCCCATTTGGGATGTACCACACAAGACACTTCCAATAGCTGGAAAGACCACAAAAGTATCTCACCAAGAGGATTACTGGCCTCAAATATATGTCCTATGCAGCCCGACTGGAAAAACTCCAGCTGTACTCAGTCACATATCGCTTACTCAGAGGTGATCTCTGTCTGACTTAAAAAGCCATGTCCAACTCAGAATTGATGGACATGCTACATTTAAAGAAATCCAAGTCACTGCAAGCCACTCGCTCTAGTGAGCTAAACCTTGCCACAACAATAAATAGAACATGCTGAAGGGATAGATTCCTGTCACAGAGACTCCTCATGCTTTGGAACAAAATTCCTAACTACATTAGGCAGAGCCCCTCACTAACACTCTTCAAGAGAAACCTTGATGAGTGGATGGGTAACAGAAAATACACCCCTGGGATCACTTCATTGGCTCTTCTTGACAGAGGCTCAGTTAATTAATCAATGGGGCGGCGAAAGCTGACACACTCTGGCTAGGCTTATAAATGCCCTTGGGCAGATATCCTAGTACCTACCTATGAACCTAAGTTGTCACATTCATCTAAAAAGTCATCAGTACCAGATACCATATGAGCTGCACACACAAACTGTCCCTTAACTATTGCTTTCTTTTGTTTGACTGGGTGTGTGCTAGAAAAATGCAGTAGTGAGTTTGAATGCATGCTTTTCCTAAAGATATTTGAAACAAACATCTTATTTTCATAATCTTTTTCCAGTAAGATGTCTAAAATCAAGGTCTCTGGTATAGGTGAACTTTAGAAATTCTATGGTGGTTCCAATATAGTTTATAAAATCATCAATAGTATCAACAGGTCCATCCCACAGAACAAACATATTGTCCAAAAACCTGGTGTAAAATTTGATCTGCTCAAAATAACATGAAGGAAAAATAAATTTCTTCTCCCATTGCCTAACTACAATATTTGCATATAGACCACCACATGCAGACCCCATAGCCACCCCTTCTTGTTGTAAGTAAATTTCTTTGTTAAGCAAAATGAAGTTTTTTTTAAGGACAATTTCCATCAATTGTGAAAAGACCAAGACCTGGAAGTGTGAGATATCTTTTTCATATAAGAAATCTGTGAACCACTCCAAACCAATTGTGTGAGGTATGACTGAATAAAGGTCCTTAATGTCAATAATAATATCAATTTGTATATTTTGTCTGCTTTTTAAATTCGGTGACTATAAATATTGTGCTTTTAATGACGTAATTGATTAGTTCATAACTGGTTGGAACTTCCTGTTTGAACTGTATAAAAAGGAAGTAACTATGTGGGGTAAATTTGTCTGATGAAGTCTAGATCTTTCTGGACGAAAGTGCTCATCCTTGGATTTTTATGTTCTGAAGTTAATAAAGTAGATTCTGCATTCTACAACTGTGTGGTGATTTGCAGCTACTTCTTCTGGCTTTTGTGTTTATCTGCTTCACTTTGGACTTTCTGACTTTTTTGAGTTTGGGATGGCCAGTGAAGCTTGCAGGGATTCACCGAGCCCGCTTTCTACTCAGAACACAGATTTGGAGACTCAACAACAAACTGTACTTGCTTTGAGTCCAGTAGTATAGTCGCTGTCACTCAAAGTGGATTCCTTGTTGAACATGCCCCATCTGATGTCATCATGCATCAGCAGGCAGCTGTTGGGGCTGTAATGACTTCCACAAGCCTGCAGAACATTTTAAATGATGGTTCTCTTTCAAATAACTCTCAACAACCTTCTAATGGACATTTTTTGAATGTTTCTAATGGTGAAGACAGTATTAATGCATCTATACCTTGTGGACAATGCATTAATCAGTCTGTGAACACTAATTCATTGGCAGGCACAGTTCCAGCATTAAAAGACTGACTTGCAGAAGCTTTTTCCTTTGGTGAAGCTGAGAGAATCACAATGGACACTGGTAACAATGATTTACCATCTCTTTTTGATCAGTTTGATTACAAACTTTCTAAAATTAAGAGACTTCAGCTTGACAATGCTTATTTTAGAGAATGTATTAAGGACAATATAGTGCCAAAAGGTTTAAGAATGTGGCGCTACCCTAATGGGTTACAGTACAATTCAGAACTATTTAAAGAGCTAGTTGCTTTATTTGATAGACATGGCATAGAATATATGCGTTTGATAGTAGAATATAATGATGTTTTAATTAATGAATTATCTGCTTCTGTTTCTGATATTGATAAAAGCATTTGTGAACATTTGCATTATGAACAACACAAATTTGAGCATGTGAGAATTTTTAAGCATATGGAGCATCTAGTGAGTTCTATTAAACTTCATAAAACTAAGAAACTGAATAGGGACAGAAATTACTATAGTAATGGCCTGGCATATCCCAGACCTACCCCTTCCCAGGAATGGGGCAAAAAATATACTAATTCTAATGGGAATCCTGGCAACAGTAACAGCAATGTTATTGGTACTGATAATCCTTCAACCAGTAACTCTGGTGAGGTTTTTTTAGACACGGAAGAGTCCCCCCCCCCCCCGAGACACTCAGAGGAACAACAATTGTGTTATGGCCCAGATGAACAGGAATAACCATTGGAACAGGGGAGGGATGGTGAACAGAGAGGGGAAGAGGTACCAGTCCTGGAACAACATAATGTAAATGTGACTTTAACTAACTTGTTGCATTCACCACCAAACAATTTAGGTGATGATATGGACCATTTACTCCCACCCTGCCACATAGTTATCAACACTTTAGGTGAATTTAATCTGTATAATTTTTCCAGCATTGCTGCTAATTCTGAACACTGTGATTTGTTTGCCAAAGGATTCGCCTTTGTACCCCCACAGCCCCTAGATGTTTCTAATACTCTTATGGATTTAAGAATGTATACACGAAAGCTGAAATTGAATATTATGTTTAAAAATTCTGCACCTGGTACCTTTGTCAACCCTTTAGCCATCTCAAGTACATATAACCCCCCAATTCATCCCATTATCCAACTTTTTGAGAACATATGTGAGTTAGATATACGTAACTCTAAGCTTTCTAGTAGGAACTCTGACATGAATGAGAAAAAGGTAATGGACAAAATAAAAATCTTTTCACAAACTATTAGAATTATGAAACCTGATAAAGATGGAGGTGTCTTAATGGACTATGATGATTATAACAAGAAAATGCTTTGTATTTTAGAAGGAAAAACATATTTAAAATCATCCATTAATGAATTGAACACTTCTTACCAGCATATAAGCAATGAACTCCAAGATTTCTTTATAGAGGGTTCAATTTCTATTGATGTGCTTAATTTTCTCTCTGTTCCCTACCCTAAAATATCAGTCATGTTTTGGCTGCCAAAATTGCATAAAAATCTTAGCCAACCACCCATGTGACCCATTGTAGACTCCAAGAGGTCCATTAACCACCCCCTTGCAAGATATCTAGACAACAAGTTAAAAGAATACATATTGAGTGAGACAAATCTGCAAGGCTTCATGGAGCTTCTTACAAGCTATAGATGAGATACCTTTCAAGGACACTTTTGTTTTTATTACTATCGATATTAAAGACCTTTATTGAGTCATACCTCACACAATTGGTTTGGAGTGGTTCACAGACTTCTTATATGAAAAAGATATCTCACACTTCCAGGTCTTGGTCTTTTCACAACTGATGGAAAGTGTCTTTATAAACAACTTCATTTTGTTTAACAAAGAAATTTACTTACAACAAGAAGGGGTGGCTATGGGGTCTGCATGTGGTGGTCTATATGCAAATATTGTAGTTAGGCAATGGGAGATGAAATTTCTTTTTCCTTCATGTTATTTTACACCAGGTTTTTGTATGATATGTTTGTTCTGTGGGATGGACCCGTTGAGACTATTGATGATTTTATAAACTATATTGGAACCACCACAGAATTTCTAAAGTTCACCTATACCAGAGACCTTGACAAAATTTCATTTTTAGATATCTTATTGGAAAAAGATTATGAAAATAAGATGTTTGTTTCAAAAATTTTTAGGAAAAGCATGTATTCGAACTCACTACTGCATTTTTCTAGCACACACCCAGTCAAACAAAAGAAAGCAATAGTTAAGGGACAGTTCATGCATGCAGCTCAGATGGTATCTGGTACTGATGACTTTTTAGATGAATGTGACAACATGAAAAATATGTTTAAAAAAAGAGGCTATCCTTGTAAGTTTGTTAGTAATAAAATGATTGAGGTGGCTAACAAGAGAGAGCGTGGGTTTTATGTACTTTTACTTTCTTGTAATATGATTGACAGTGGCCCTTCCTTGTAATATGATTGACAGTGGCCCTTCCACCAGTAATCAAGAAACTAACATTATTGCAAGTAAGAATGATTATATGACTTCTTTCATCACTGTATTCACTCAAGATAGTTACATACTAAGAAATATCTTAATAAAAAACTGGTCTATTTTGAGACATGATAACATAAGACCACTAATAGGGCTACAACCTTTCATGGTATATAGGGAAGGCAAGAATATGAAAAACATATTTGAGAGCAGTGACTCCTACTCAAACCACAGGTCAGGTTCTATGAACAAATGTGGCAGATGTAATTATTGCAGTTACATAAAACAAGGAAGTATTTTTTACATCAATAATATCGAAATCAGAATCAATCAGAAATATAACTGTAACTCAGAGAAAGTGATTTACTGTGCCATGTGTACCACCTGTTCTTGCTTTTACATAGGCAAGACTGATAGAAAGTTAAAAAATCGCATATACGAACACTTATATGACATAAGGAATAAAAAAGAAACTAATTCTCTTAGCAAACATGTTTTGGAGAACAGTGACCATAAGTTCCCAATTTTTATTATAGATAATATCAGTACCAATATGAGGGGTGGTGCATGGTCACTATTACTTGAGAAAAGAGAATTACACTGGCAATTGAATGCTGAGAACTGGCCAGGCCTGAATGAGCATATTTCCATTAGCCCAATTTTAAAACTGAAGGCATTGGAAAGATAAAAAATATATTTCTCCATTATGTATTTTAACATTTTAAATAATTCACATGGTCAGTATTTATTATGTTAATGTGTATTTGATGCACAAGCCAGTATATTTCATTGTGCCAGTCCCAAGCCTGGATAAATGGGGAGGGTTGCATCAGGCAGGGCATCCGGCGTAAAACTTCCTCAAATCATTTCATGCAGACACCAGTAAATATTTCCATGCCGGATCGGTCGAGGCCCGGGTTAACAACGACTGCCACCAGTACTGTTAGCCAACACGGTGCTGGTGGAAATTGGGCTACTGTTGGCTGGAGGAGGAGAAGAGGCAGAAGGCATGGCCGAAGGCAGGAAAGAGAGGAGAAAGGCTAGGACTGTGGTAGTGAGGGTCGGAACTTTGAATATTGGCAGTATGACTGATATAGGGAGAGAGCTAGCTGATATGATGGACAGAAAGAAGGTTGGTATATTGTGTGTGCAAGAGACCAGATGGAAGGGGAGCAAGGCTAGGTGTATTGGAGGTGGGTTCAAATTGTTTTATCATGGTGTGGATGGGAGGAGAAATGGCGTAGGAGTTATTCTGAAGGAACAGTATGCTAAGAGTGTTTTGGAGGTGAAAAGAGTGTCAGATAGAGTGATGTTTATGAAGTTGGAAATTGATGGTGTAATGATGAATGTTGTTAGTGCATATGGTCCATAAGTTGGGTGTGCAATGGATAAGAAAGAAAAATTTTGGAGTGAATTGGATGAAGTGGTGATGACTGTACCCAAGGGTGAGACAGTGGTGATTGGAGCAGATTTCAATGGGCATGTTGGTGAAGGGAACAGAGGGGATGAAGAAGTGATGGGTAGGTATGGTGTTAAACAAAGGAATGCAGTAGGTGAGATGGTAGTGGATTTTGCGAAAAGGATGGACATGGCTGTGGTGAATATGTATTTTAACAAGAGGGAGGAGCATAGGGTGACATACAAGAGTGGAGGAAGATGCACACAGGTGGATTATATCTTATGTAGGAGGGCCAGTTTGAAGGAGATTGGAGACTGTAAAGTGGTGACCGGAGAAAGTGTAGTTAGGCAGCATAGGATGGTGGTTTGTAGGATGACGTTGGTGATCAAGAAGAGGAGGAGGAGTGTGAGGGCAGCACCAAGGATCAAATGGTGGAAATTGAAAAAGGCTAATTGTAAGGTGGAGTTCAGGAATGAGTTAAGACAGGCACTGGGTGGCAGTGAAGAGTTACCAAATAGCTGGGTAACTACAGCAGCGCTAGTAAGGGAGACAGCTAGAAAGGTGCTTGGTATCACATCTGGACAGAGGAAGGATGACAAGGAGACATGGTGGTGGAATGAGGAAGTACAGGAGAGTACACAGACAAAGAGGTTAGCAAAGAAGAAGTGGGATTGTCAGAGAGATGAAGAAAGTAGACAGGGGTATAAGGAGATGAGGTTCATGGCAAAGAGAGAGGTGGCAAAGGCTAAGGATAAGGCATATGAAGAGTTGTATGAAAGGTTGGACACTAAGGAGGGAGAAAAGGACCTGTACCGATTGGTTAGACAGAGGGACTGAGCTAGGAAAGATGTGCAGCAGGTAAAGGTAATAAAGTATAATGAGAGAAACATACTCACAAGCAAGGAGAGTGTGTTGAGCAGATGGAAAGAGTACTTTGAGGGGTTGATGAATGAAGAAAATGAGAGGGAGAGAAGGTTGGATGATGTAGGGATAGTGAATCATGAAGTACAATGGATTAGCAAGGAGGAAGTAAGGATAGCTATGAAGAGAATGAAGAATGGAAAGGCTGTTGGCCCAGATGACATACCTGTGGAAGGATGGAGGTGTTTAGGTGAAATGGCAGTGGAGTTTTTAACCAGATTGTTTAATGAAATCTTGGAAAGTGAGAAGATGCCTGAGGAATGGAGAAAAAGTGTTTTGGTACCGATTTTTAAGAATAAGGGTGATGTGCAGAGCTGTAGTAACTACAGAGGGATTAAATTGATCAGCCACAGCATGAAGTTATGGGAAAGAGTAGTGGAAGCTAGGTTAAGAAGGGATCTGATGATTAGTGATCAGCAGTATGGTTTCATGCTGGAAAAGAGCACTGCAGATGTGATGTTTGCTCTGAGAGCGTTGATGGAGAAGTACAGAGAATGTCAGAAGGAGTTGCATTGTGTTTTTGTAGACTTAGAGAAAGCATATGATAGGGTGCCTAGAGAGGAGTTGTGGTATTGTATGAGGAAGTCAGGAGTGTCAGAGAAGTATGTAAGAGTGGTACAGGATATGTATGAGGGTAGTGTGACAGCGATGAGGTCTGCGGTGGGAGTGACGGATGCGTTTAAGGTGGAGGTGGGGTTACATCAAGGATCAGCTCTGAGCCCTTTCTTATTTGCAATGTTGATGGATAGGTTGACAGACGAGATCAGACAGGAGTCTCCGTGGACTATGATGTTTGCAGATGACATTGTGATCTGTAGTGAGAGTAGGGAACAGGTGGAGGAGACCCTGGAGAGATGGAGATAGCTCTAGAGAAAAGAGGAATGAAGGTCAGCAGGACTAAGACAGAATATATGTGTGTGAATGAGAGGGAGGATAGAGGAATGGTGAGGATGCAAGGAGTAGAGGTGGTGAAGGTGGATGAGTTTAAATACTTGGGGTCAGTAGTGCAGAGTTACGGTGAATGTGGAAGAGAGGTGAAGAAGAGAGTACAGGCAGGATGGAGTGGGTGGAGAAGAGTGTCAGGAGTGATTTGTGACAAACGAGTACCTGTAAGAGTGAGAGCGAAGGTCTACAAGAGGGTAGTGAGACCAGCAATGTTATATGGGTTGGAGACAGTGGCATTGACAAAAAGGCAGGAGTTTGAGCTGGATGTGGCAAAGTTAAAGATGTTAGGATTTGCAATGGGTGTGATGAGGGGGGACAGGATTAGGAATAAGTATATTAGAGGGTCATCCCAGGTTGGAAGGTTTGGAGACAAAGCCAGACAGGCAAGATTACGCTGGTTTGGACATGTGCTGAGGAGGGATGCTGAGTATATTGGGAAAAAGATGCTAAGGATGAAGCTACCAGGTAACAGGAAAAGAGGAAGGCCTAAGATAAGGTTTATGGATGTGGTGAGAGAGGACATGCAGGTGGTTGGTGTGACAGAGCAAGATGTAGAGGACAGGAAGAAATGGAAACAGGTGATCCGCTGTGGCGACCCCTAACGGGAACAGCCGAAAGAAGATGATGAACATTTTCTACTATATCTAGTTTTTAGTATTTAATTACACATATTTATTGTTTTAACATATTCAACATATTTAAATATTTATTGTATATTGTCATTTTACGAAGCAGTGCTTATATATAGTGCGATTTTTAGGGTGGTGTTTTCCATGAACTTTTTCAGTTTGTATATTTTGTCTGCTTTTTAAATTCAGTGACTGTAAATATTGTGCTTTTAATGACATAATTGATTAGTTCATAACTGGGTGGAACTTCCTGTTTGAACTGTATAAAAAGGAAGTAACTATGTGAGGTAAATTGTCTGATGAAGTCTAGATCTTTCTGGATGAAAGTGCTCAACCTTGGATTTTTATGTTCTGAAGTTAGTAAAGTGGATTCTGCATTCTACAACTGTGTGGTGATTTGCAGCCTGCATTACTTTGAGTGGGTTCAATACAGCTACTTCTGGCTTTTGTGTTTATTTACAGAAGAACATTTATCTCATGTCTTGTATGAAAGGAGGACAGAGGTCATGAGTTTGGCACCGATGTGGTTCGAGTTTGGGTTGGCCCATTTTTGTCAGCGGGTGTGTTCTGGTGGTTCTCTGATGCTTTGTTGCTCTTCTTTGTGGATGGGTGGTGAGTTGGAAGGAAGGAGGGAATAGGTGCTGTTTTGCTTGATGATGCCTCATGTGCTCATGGATCATCATATTGTGATTAAGTATTTGGGGCTTAAATGTATTTGGGGGGTCTACTAACACCTGACATCGAGTTTGTTTTCTGATGCCTGCTATAATTTGAGGGGGTTGGTGGGGAAATGATTTCAGACACTGAGTTTCACAATAGGAGAAAAATGTGGATTTCTTCTCATTTTGAAAATGAAGCTCTGTGGTGGGTTGACAGTGGTGGACTGCCCCACGAATGGTTGGAACTCTTGTGTGTGCATTTTTTTTGTGAACCTGGGAAGTAATTACATGAAGGGTGCTGCGGAGTCCTTTTGAAGTCACCGGGATCTTTTTCATGCTACCTGTGCTATAGAACAGGCTCAGGGGAGGTGTGCAGGTGATCCCTGTTGGCTTCTAAGCTGCACTGAGTTCTTGCATTTTCAGGTTTGGTAAAGACATTTGGGTCAATGGGGATTGAACCCCTCCATGGACAACATATTTATCTCCCTTTGTTGTCTTATCGATTCAGGTTTTCGCAGACTCCAAGTGAAGAGGAATAACTGCTTCCTTGGTGCAAGCGCAGTGCGGCATTCATTGTCAGCCAAGTTTGTAAATGTCCAGTTGTGCCCTGTATCTTGGCTCATTTATTAGGAAGCAGTATGCCTGTTCATTGTACAGGGCTCATGGGCAAATATGTCGCAAAGCTTAAGATACATGTTAAAATGAGAATCATTATTCTACCAACTTTTCTTTCCAAAAAGAAATAAAAAAGCATACCTCTTAACAGTACAGATTTTCACAGAATGTCCAGCTTTTGCTTCATGTTTTTTCTCCATTTTTCATAAATGGTGTTTTTTGGTAAATTTGTGGCAAATCATTAAAGATTGAAGTAAAAAAAAATAAAAATAATGACAGACATTTGAGTTTCAGACTCCACACCCATCAGGAAATTCATGCTAATGCAAGACCTGTTATTCTGTCAACTTTCTAAGTTTGTATGAGCAATATTTGAAAATTGTTCTTAGTTTTGGGCCTTTGCCCAAAGTTTATTCATGGCTTTGTCCAGATTTCTTGGTCTAAGAGGTTCAGAGGTATGGAGAAGAAAAAAAAGAGGTCAGTCATTGCAGTTTCAGATTTCCTGCCCTTTCAAAGAGCTGCTGTCACATCTGTTCTGTCAACTTTGAGTTTCCATGAGCAATGCTTTTCTCTGTGGTTTCCCAATTATTAGTGTTATTAAGTAGCACCGCAGCCATGAGTATTATAGTTTTGGTCTGTTTTCATAACACTGTGATTTTGCAAAATTAGGGGCAAATGTTTAACAGACTGAAGTTAGAGAATACTGACAGACAATTGTTGATGCATAAAGGATGAAAGGATTTAAGGAGGTGCCGGGTCATACATTTAGCGTTTGAGGAATGGAATACCTTTTGTTCATTGAGTCAACTGATGGCCAGATTCATAAGCCTACATTAAGTGTATAGTAGTTTGAGGGAATAGACAACACAAACATACCCTCTACTTGAGTTAGCCTAGTGGGTGAATGCACTATGCTGTAGTTCAGAGGGTTCTGAGTTCAAGACTTGGCAGGGGGATTATTTATACAGTGACCCAATTGGTTAAGAGTTGGAATGCTTTTCAGTGTTTATTACAACTTTAACTGAGGCTCAGGACAATTACCAGGTGATTATCTTAGTCATAGAAAAGGTCTTTACACTAAAAGGATTCAGTTTAAACATAATTGCTGTGGCCTAATGGAAGAAAGTTCCCTGGGTTGTGGTACACCTGAGAGGTATAGCTAGGTTATGGGGGTATCTTCCTCATATGTCAGGCATCTTATCTAACACTGCTGGGTATGTATTACATTAGGTATACTTGTAGAACAAAGCAGCTCAAATGGGAAACTGCCAAGGTTCCATTCTCTTGGGGATTTTGGTTGTGGGCAAGTATAGTGGCTGGGCAGTTGATCAACAGGCTAGGTCTCTAATAGTGCTTAATGTTGTCATTGAGGCATGTTGGTTACAAGTACACTGAAAACTCATTTGACTGAAATGCAAAACACTGAAAATGCTATATGTCCTTTTCCCCACGGTAGTACAATCCTGGAGTTAGTATATATAGTTAGGGGTGTGTGGGGGGCATAGCCCTCCACATTCTTCATACATTTTAAACCCTACACATGGATACTTATAACTACAATGAATAACTGGAGAAAACAATATTTACATAAACTATGTGGGGTGCTGTGCCCCCCACACCCCCTAACTATATATAGTAACTCCAGGATCGCACTACCATGGGGAAAAGGGCATATAGCATTTTCAGTGTTCTGAGTTTCAGTCAAATGAGTTTTCAGTGTTTTGAACTTTCTGTGTTTTGGTTTCAGCCAAATGATTTTTCCACCAAATGATTTTTCTATCCTTTGATAGGGACCCATATATATATATATATATATGTATATATATATATATATATATATATGTTTTACCATTCATGGACAGCTACTATCAAACTTCAAATGCTTGCTTTCAAATATATTTACTTATAAATGTATTCAAAGGTATTTCACGGTATGTTCAGTGCCAGTTCATATGTCTAACTATAGTTGCAGTGAAATTTGAGCTAATGTATATTTAAAAGGTTCTGCCTTTTATTCAAATTAACCTTCTAAAGCTGCCTGTCAGTCAGAGTCTCTGAACACGAACAGCTCTGTTCTCTTGTTTAGGCAGGAATTCCACCTGAAGTCTAGCTGTTTACCAGAGAAAGCTTCATGTGTTTTAAATGAAGTAAAAAAAGCTCAAGCTATGGAGAGAGGGGCTTCATATCTAATTACCACAGAACCACCTCAGATAGGGATGACCCATCAGTCACAACAATTTCCATATATTGCATATTGAAACTGAACATTTCTTCTATGTATAGAGACCATTTCAAAGTAATTTAAAACCTTACAATCTCTCCACTGTTAACATCAAAACACACATCTATATCAACTGCAATCATCCCCCCTCAGTCCAGAACATCATAAATCATTCTATTAAATAAAACAGTAACATATTGTCTAAATCTATGCACTTGGAAGAATGTCAACTTTTAGGTTTTGCTATTAGTTTCAGTAAAACAGCTTTTCTAATGTTACTGTAGTTAATGATTTCATTGAGTTGCTTCCACACTTAGCTGAATATGTTTATATGTCATTTATTTTAGTATATCATTCAGGTAGAAGTTTTAATTTAACACTGTTAATGTCTTTTCCTTTTTATAACAAGAAAATATGAGATGTCACTTATAGTGTGTATTTCCCTCTAAAAGGTAAGTGCAGTTTACATTAATTAAACAATTGTATGCTTCATTTAAGAGAAACTAATCATATTTTGTCATGACTTACTAAAATTATTCTTAATTAGCTATAATATAGACCAGCATAAGACAGAAAAAAAGGAATTCAATTACCTTACATTAGTAGACCACTTGTCAATTTTCTGATTCTTGTTTATGTTATAGTTGAGCATGTTGTCATTTCATGTTTTGCTGGCAAAGAGGTAAAAGAGGTAAAACTATGCTTGTTTACATAAAAAGAAAAAATCTTTGACATCTTGTTATTTCATTTGTGAATAAAGAAAATGGTAAATGAAAACTCTTTATTTTCCCTTAATTTCTTTTTCTCATTTGTCTTATTTTCATTTGTCTCCATTTGTCTTTTTAAGGATATAATGGACCAGTCCATATCCACTGTCTGTTCAAAAATTGTGTTAGTTTGTAGATATGATAGATATGACAATGTAAGGTCAAGATATTTGAATAATTTAACCCCATTAGAAAGGAAAATCTTCATCCTGGCCTGGAACAGTAAATGTACTTTTATCTGATTTTTCTTAAGTTCTCTTATAAGGGGAAGGAATTGTTTCCTTTTAGACATCACTGTTGTTGAATAGTCATTATCAAAATGAATAATTTTCCTTCTGCTTTAAGTGGTGACTTAGCCCAGGCAGTTTTGAGTGCCAGTTCTTTATCCTGAGATGAAATAAATTTAACTATGATGGACCTCGGGGAAGTACTGGACTTTGATACAAGATTAGCCAGAGATCTATGTACTCTCTCTATACTGAGAAAGAGAGCTTCAGGCAAATATAAAGTTTTAGGGAGCCAGGTACACAAGAAGTTAACCATATTGTTACCGTCTGTTCCTTCTTGTAGACCAAAAATACAAATGTTCTTCCTACGTAACCTGTTCTCAAGGTCACCTATTTTGGCTAGTAAAGAGCTGCTCTGTTTTAACAATAATTCAGTATTGTTCTCCTTTTCACTTAGACTTCCTTTTATATCATTCAAGGAGTCTTCAATGCTGGAAATAAGTTTTTTTCTGTAACTGTAGAGTGTCGTTAATTTGTTCCATTTGTTTGGAACAGTTTTTCTTAAAGTCATCTATTTTGGTGTCCAATCAAAAACAAGAAGTATGCTCCAAACACTAAACCACCATGAAGGAGCTGAAATCCAAATAAAAATCCAGGTAAAATTCCACAGAACTTTATTGTAAAGGTAAGGGCTTTCGCAACATGTCTTGGTTGCTTCCTCAGACCAGAATAATTTTTTTAAACACTCACACCCATTTTAAAATACATGTCATATGAAATCATCCAGTCAAATCAGAAAGATACAGATGCTTTCCAAGCTTAAAGAGATAGACATTTTAAAAACAATTTAAAAACAATTTA
Organism: Protopterus annectens; assembly: GCF_019279795.1. Taxonomy (NCBI): domain Eukaryota; kingdom Metazoa; phylum Chordata; order Ceratodontiformes; family Protopteridae; genus Protopterus; species Protopterus annectens. The sequence continues at coordinate 356,278,052 of NC_056748.1, forward strand.
ATTACAATTTAAAAGAAATGTTTTCCCACCTTATGTGAAAAAACATATATAATTACAGAAAAATGTAAAATGTATATGTCAGAAGTATAAGAATGTATATCTAAAAATAATAACTACTAAATAAAGAAGGAATCTAATAGAACTGCTTCATGTTACTTTCTTTTTAAGTTTCCTACTTTTTAGAACTGGTTTCAGTGATATATAATCATTGAGCCACAGTGTTTTATGTGCAGCTAACATCAGAATTCACTCTTTTTGTTCCGTTCTGTTACATAAATCCCCACCTCTCATGCTTCTATTAGTGTATCTATAATAGAAAAACTAAAAAAAGTGATTCTCTGGTTTTATAATCAATATAGTTCATATGACTGCATTACTTAGACAGTGCAAGCCAGTGGTGTATTTTTGGTAGGTATGTCCATTCTCCTCCTCTGTAGAGTGACCATGGAGTTGGCATATATAATTTAAGGGAATGTGAGAGTCAAGTTCCCACATGAGATGTTCACGGGACCTTTCCCCCAACAAAATATATTTTTGTTCTATTTTATGTTGGTTTGAGTTACACCTTTCTATATTCAAAATTTACAAAAGTGTAACTCATTCTTTCATAAGTCAACTGAACATAGGAAAACCTTTCCATTCTATTTAGCACAAATAGATGGGATAGAAATTGATGGGTTGTGGAGGGGCTTTCTGATCATTCAGTGAGGGTCTTTATTTCAGGTTGGGCAGCACTGACAATTTTCTGACAAATATTTTGCATTCTCCTATTCTCAGTCATGTGAATCTCATGAGCTACTGTGAGAATATTCTTCTCAGTCTTAAATGGCTCAGTGGTTACGGTACGATCAGCTGCTAGATGTGTTCTTAAACTAAAAAATTTGTCTTTTGACATAAATAATTTGCAAAATATTGAAATTCAGAGCTACTTTGAATGACTCTGCCTTTATAATCCATTTGTGATTTATTAGTTTGTAATGCTTACTTAAATTTCTGTGTCACAGACATTTGCATTAACTTCCTTTCTTTCTTTTGTCTCTTTCTCTGGGATTTATTAAATGGGAAACATTTCCTAAAGTGTCTTTGTTTTAACCATTCATAACAATCCCAAAATGAGAATAGTCATACAAAGTAATATCATAGTATAACCTAGGATAAACAGAGACAAGTAAACTATGTATTCTTATAGGTACTTTACACACTTTATATGGTTTATCACCTTAACTCATTGCTTCCTGCAAGAGTGCACTTGTCAGGAAAGCGGCATTCCTGTACATCCTGTAAGAGTATACTTGCCAGGAAAGTGGAGTTCCTGTAAATCCTGTAAGAGTATACTTGTCAGGAAAGTGGAGTTCCTGTAAATCCTGTAAGAGTATACTTGTCAGGAAAGTGGAGTTCCTGTAAATCCTGTAAGAGTATACTTGTCAGGAAAGTGGAGGTTCCTGTACATCTTGTAAGAGTCTACTTGTCAGGAAAGTGGAGGTTCCTGTACATCTTGTAAGAGTCTAGTCAGGAAAGTGGAGTTCCTGTACATCCTGTAAGAGTCTACTTGTCAGGAAAGTGGAGTTCCTGTACATCCTGTAAGAGTCTACTTGTCAGGAAAGCGGAGTTCCTGTACATCCGGTAAGAGTATACTTGTCAGGAAAGTGGAGTTCTTGTACATCCTGTAAGAGTATACTTCTCAGGAAAGTGGAGTTACTGTACATCCTGTAAGAGTATACTCGCCTTTACATGAAACTTTCCTGTACTCCTGAAATGAGTATACTCACCAGAGTTTTCAACTAATGTAATGGTTTCAGAGTCTAATCTATGAGATCCTTCTACAGATACATACCTAAAACTTAGGCAGTGAGGTGGCATGTTAAGCATGCATAGTGAAATGATCAGCATGGGATGTGCAAAACTGGACTTATTAAGTAGTGTTTGCAAAATATTTTGAATAGTGTAAGAGTATGATACTGTCATGTTAGGGATGATGTAAGCAAGCAGTGGGTTTTAGTAAAAAAGCACAAAAACATGATGGGTTATATGAAGACATTTTGAGATATTGATTTTTTTTGTTAAAGAAGTTATGATTACTATCTACATTTTCATAACTGCGTCAGCATTGTAAAAAATGTGACCTATGGATGATCACAAAACTGACATCAAATACAAAATATTAAGGGCCACAATGTTGCCACAGATACTTGTCATCTAACAAATATGGTTTTATTGAGTAATATTGTTTTGCATTTTGTTTTAAATTATTATATGCATCTATAATTTGCATAGATTTTTGCAATATCACAAAACAGTAGCAGGCTACCACCTCTTGTCATATATCATTAGAAACCTCTCAAATAGTTGAGCAGTTCTTCTATTGGCATATTGAATCTACCTTGCATACTTAGACAGATACCACAGTTTGTTTGATCATAACACTTATAATTTGTGACACATAATATACATTTTTCGTTATTATATCTCGAGTACATCTGTAATATAAAATCAGCATATGCAGATAGACCTTTGATGGTAACCCCAGTGTATAGCAAAGAGCTTTCAAATTTTATATTTTTGTAACATATATAATTTATCAGATACTGCAAATCTTATGAAGGGCACTTTAAGAAGAGTATTTTGGGAAAAAAACTGTTATGTAGCAAGGGGTTTCCTACCTTAGAGTACTTCAAGAAGCAAGTATGTTAATTAGCCCGCGTTAATCTACATATCAGATATTCACAGATCACAATGACAATATGTATTGGTATTGATGACTCTGTCTAGTAAACCTGTTACCTGGGTTTTGCCCATAGGCACATTTGTAAAGAATGGTCCATCTTCTACTGCCATAGCTCACAACCTCCTTTCTCCAAAATGAGGAACACTAGCTCTCATAATGTGTGACAAATAGGCAAAATGTGGAACACATACCAGTGGCTTACTAACAACTTCAACTAGGAAGGTCATATTATGGCTAAAATATGCTGGTTTTACTTATAAAAAAGATATTTTAATAAATTAACATGATTCATTTCTATTTACACATGGCTAGCAGTTAAAAAATTCCTAACACTGAATGTGTGACAGACCCTTTCAATGTGGAACTTTGAGGAACATGCACTTTTTAAGACCCCAAATGAGGTACTTTCCTCGTAATGAGGTACACTTGAGAGCTGTGTCTACTGCTGCAAACAAGCACAGTGTCAGGTAGAGTTTTAGAATAGTACTTGACAAGATGTTCCACTTCCCCACAATAAAGCATCTCAAAGGTTTCACAGAGAAGTAAGGTTCTAAAGATGCTTCAGGTGGGATAGAGTGCTATCATTCAGAAGTCTTCAGACATTTTGGGAAAATGGACAAAGCTGATAGTCATGTGTTAAATTAATCAGTTTCTTGTCAGTCAGGATTCCTCTTTTTGGTCCATCCTCGAAAAGGCCACTGCACCAAAATTATCTAGTTTAACTTATCAGAAATTACATTATTTATTTATTTATTTATGTAACATTTATTAACTTGGAAAGTCCGGCTTGGAACAAAGCCAATTTTCAGAGGAGGCCTGGGGAGAAACGCTCCAGATGCATGTCTTTGTAATGTGGAAGGAAACCGGACCACCCGGAGGAAACCCACACGAATGCAGGGAGGACATGCAGACTCCACACAGACGGCACTCTAGCCGAGAATTGAACCAGAGAACCTCTTGCTGTGAGGTGACAATGCTACCACTACACCACTGCATCGTCCAATTACTTCTGTGCAAGATGAATTTGCCCTGTGTGTTATAGGCAGAACATTGGTAGAATATTTGGCAGTAGTTGCTGTTGATAGATGTGTCTGACAGAATGTTGATAGGTTCATAGGTGCATACTAGGCTAACTGCCCTGAAAGGCCATTTTAAGTTTAGCCAATATCTTGAGGTCAGAACCAAACCCGGTACTTTGTGTTTATGACGTGAAGGCCTTAACCATTATACCTAATATTTGGGAAACATTTGTTCTGCATAGAACTGGATTGCTGACAGTAGGATGCAGACTCATGCTGTTCTGACTGCACACACACACACACACACACACACACACACACACACACACACACACACACACACACACACACACACACACACACACACACACACACACACTCACTGAATGAAGTGAGATTACACCCCCTACCTAACTAGTTACAACACCGAGAGAACTTGGTACTTAACACAAGTGACAAGGCACAAGTCTACAAATTCATAACTAATTACTTGGCTAGCTTTCTGAATAGGCCATTCAAACCCTAACCAATTTCCTTCCCAAAGATGAGAATCAAACACTGTACCTTGTGTCTGTGAGTCAAACACCCTAACCATTGTACCAATGGCCCAACCTTTGGGTGGTTCCTGGTGTTTAGAGGTGTGTGACAAAATGTTGAGTGGTTTCTGCTATTTAGAGCTGTGTGTAACAGAATATTGTTAGGTTATTGCTGTTTAGAGGTGTGTGGGTGACAGAACGTTGTATAGTATGTGCTGTTTGTAGATCTGTGTGAAAGAATGCTGGGTGGTACCTGCTGTTTACAGGTGTGTGTGTGTGTGTGTGTGTGTGTGTGTGTGTGTGTGTGTGTGTGTGTGACAGAATGTTGGGTGTTCCCTGCTGTTTACAGTTATGTGACAGAATGTTGGCTGGTTCCTGCTGTTTAGAGATGTGTGTGACACAAGGTTGGGAGGTTCCTGCTCTTTAGAGGTTTGTGTGACAGAATGTTTTGTGGTTCCTGCTGATTATAGATCTGTGTGACAGAATGCTGGGTGGTTTCTGCTGTATATAGATATGTGTGACAGAATGTTGTGTGTTTTCTGCTGTTTAGAGGTGTGTGCGTGTGTGTGTGTGTGTGTGTGTGTGTGTGTGACAGAAGTTTGGGTGGTTCCTGCTGTTTAGACGTGTGTGTGTGTGTGTGTGTGTGTGTGTGTGTGTGTGTGTGTGTGTGTGTGTGTGTGTGTGTGTGTGTAAGACAGAATGGTGGGTGGTTCCTGCCCTTTGGAGGTGTGTGTGACAATGTTGGGCAGTTCCCAGTGTTTATAGATATGTGTGATAGAACATTGGGCAGTTCCTGCTGTTTAGAGGTGTGTGTGACAGAATGTTTGGAGGTTCCTGCTGTTTACAGGTGTATGTGACAGAATGTCAGGTGGTTCCCGCTGTTTATAGATATGTGTGATAGAATGTTGGAAGGTTCCTGATGTTTAGAGGTGTGTATATGACAGAATGTTGGGAGGGTCCTGCTGTTTAGAGGTGTATATATATGACATAATGTTGGAAGGGTCCTGCTGTTTAGAGGTGTGTGTGACAGAATGCTGGATGGTTCCTGCTGTTTATAGATATATGTGACAGAATGTTGGGTGGCTGCTGCTGTTTAGAGGTGTGTGTGTGTGTGTGTGTGTGTGTGTGTGTGTGTGTGTGTGTGTGTGTGTGTGTGTGTGTGTGTGTGTGTGTGTGTGTGTGTGTGTTTGTGTGTGTGTGTGTGTGTGTGTGTGCATGGGAGCTTCTTGCTGTTCAGAGATAAGTGCAGCAGAATATTTGGTGATTCCTGCTGTTTAGTGACATGTGTGGTACAATGCTGGCAGTTTGCTGCTATTCAGTGACATGTATGGCGGAACGTTGGGGGGTTCCTACTGTTCAGAGGTGTGTGTGTGTGACAGAATGTTGGGAGGTTCCTGCTGTTTAGAGGTGTGTGTGACAGAATGCTGGGTAGTTCCTGCTGTTTAGAGGTGTGTATATGACACAATGTTGGGAGGTTCCTGCTGTTTATAGATATGTGTGATAGAATGTTGGATGGTTCTTGCTGTTTAGAGGTGTGTGTGTCTGTGTGTGTGTGTGTGTGTGTGTGTGTGTGTGTGTGTGTGTGTGTGTGTGTGTGTGTGTGTGTGTGTGTGTCTGTGTGTATGTGACAGAATGTAGGGTGGTTGTTGCCATTTTGAAGTAAGTGTGGCGGATGTTGGGAGGTTCTTGCTGTTCAGAGATAAGTGCAGCAGAATATTTGGTGATTCCTGCTGTTTAGAGACACGTGTGGCACAATGCTGGCAGCTTGTTGCTGTTCAGTGACATGTATAGTGGAATACTGGGAGGTTCCTGCTGTTCAGAGGTGTGTTACTTTGAGTACAGATTAGGATCTACATTTACAGGTTAGCTTGTTATTTTACTGGGTCCCTAACAAGACTGTTTCTTTAAAAGGAACGCAATGTGATTCTGCAATTATTAAGAAAGTTCCCGTTGTGTGTCTGGATATCCTCTGTAACACTGGATATTTAAGGAGAGGTCACTGTAATCATATATCATAGCATTTATAAATTTTACCCATCTTATGTGTCTTTTTTTTCCCAGTCAAAAAGACCCAAATCTCTGCAAAGTCCAATATTGGTTTTGCACTAAAGTTTCATGGAATCTTGTTTGATGCACAAAGAATTTTATAAAGCCAGCATTCCTAGGAACTTTCTTTCATTCTTCAAACCCCTTTCTGAACATACTGTCCTTCAAACAAGCAAATCTTATTTAAAAAACTGCAACCATGTAAACATGTAATAAAAGATTATTCTTATTGTTACAGAAGACCCTTGAGTACAGCCATACCCAAACCTGTCCAACCTTTGGGCTGTACTTACAACTTGAATTGTTTTATAATGGTATGAACAGTAGACCATGTAGCATCTCCAAAAATACCTTGCCCAGATCCGTTTTTAAAATAAGGTGATGATGCAGCTGCTGTTCTAAAGGAGTGAGCTCTTCAGATGTATTTTATATATATATATATATATATATATATATATATATATATGGAAGTATAGTGAGCTATGTGTGTATCAGATTATCAAAGATCACAGTAACAACAAAAAGTCTGCTCATTGACTACTACACATTCTATTTTCTTAAATGGGTCAAAAAGCTGTTCAATCTTTCTGAGTCCATTAGCTAATTTTGTTTAGCATCTGACTTGTCTGTGTGCATTCAGCAAAGAATGCACTACATTACTGTGGTAGACTATTACAATGGCAATCAAATGAACTGATTGAGAGCCATTACTAAGATAGATTTTGGCATGGAAAGATGGATTTGTCCTAAAAATACAATGTTATTTTCCAAAAACTAACTAAATAAATAAAGCAATTAAAGTGGGTTGACATCTGAGTTGCAGCATTCAAATTCTTCTACCAGAAAAGCACTTCTCATGACAGATACTTTGCTTCATAAACTGGTAAAAGGGAAAGTAAAAATTGCAAAGTGGAAAAATATGTTTTCTTGGTGAGCTCAAGTGAAAACACCCTAAAAAGAAGGCCTTTACAAAAGGATGTACTGCTATCTGTGATTATTGGAACACAAGGACAGAGTACAAAGCATGAAACTCCACACATGGATAAACTAAATTAAATTCAAATGAGCAGCTTAAGTGATGTAGTATAAAATGACCAGAATGATCATTACATAATGCTTTGTTCTAAGATTAGCAAAACCCAAGCATGTCAGGCCTAATGATTGTTTTAAGTGCTTGGTTTCTGCTAATTTTGGAATATAGGCAGCCTTCTATAAAGGTATTTGACAACCAGCTCAAATGTGATACCCATATACATAGAAATATTAAAAAAAACACACCAGAAACTTGGTATGTTCTACCACCACATTCGCTATCTTACTCCATCTACACGATTCCTTCTTGCTACCACATATCTCATCACTTCTCTCCTTTATGGTGCGCCACTCCTAACCAACCTACACTTTTCTATTAAAACAAAACTCTCTTCCTGCTATAACAAAATTGCCAAATTCCCCACTGGACACAAAACCTCCACTCACCACTGTATTACCCTCCATAAACTAAACTGGCTAGAGATGCCCAACTACCTTATCTACTCTCAACTAATCCTTTTTCAGAAACTAATTTTCAGTCCCTCTCTCTGCCCCTCCCTTGCCTCAACCTTTAAAATGCACCAACCTAACAGACTTCTATGAACCAATGCTCAGATTCTGATTGAACTTCACAAGCCTGATCATCCTGCAGGCAAACATTTACTTTCTTTTTCTTTGGCATGCCTCTGGAACTCACCTCCCACCTCAAATTCATCTCACCAGCAGCCCATCCACCTTTAAAACTCTGCTCCACTCACACCTAATATCTCCCTGGGAATGCTCATGTTCCCATCCTGCATAACATCCCCAGCAGCTACATCACCAGCAGCTACCTTACTCCCCAACCCATCTCCCACTCTCCTCTTATCCTAACTCAAATTCTAAAATATTTGACTTACTGATCATATTTCCCCTTGGGTCAACATGCATATTGTAAATAACTCCCTAGTCTAATTGACTTGTAAATACCTACTTAATACTGTTTAAACTTGTAAATACCTACTTATTACTGTTTAGACTCAATATTTATGTTAACACTGATAGTGACTATATATTTGTAAACTTTACTAATTGTGATATAAACTCTGTTTTATTTTTTTTTTTCAAATTGTACTAACATATTCTTTTACTTCATGTACTTTTCTTGTACTGTAATAACCTGTTGTTTAATAAAATGCATCTGTGAAGCTTTTCTCCCCAGGAAACCATTGAAAGCAGGCTCCTTTGGCCCAATTGGACCATCCTGGCAAACAAACTTCAAATAAATAAATAATAAATAATATTTTGGTAATTTTCTTTTGTTTATAGTTCTACCTTATTCATTTAAAAGACAACAGTGGGATTCTATTATTAAATGCTCAACTTCTGTTTTTTTTCTTCCTATTTACTGTCCTTGCTATGAATAAACAATAATACAGCATTTAAAATATTTTAATTTGACTATTTCTCTCCACTAGAACAGTACCTTACTGTACTGTGCTGGTTTCACTTTCAAAAAAACTTTTCTCCCGCCCTGGAAAAGTCTCCAATTCACTGATGTTATCAAGGCCACTGGATAAAGATCATTTTCTGGCCATTTCTCTCCCCAAACTGACATCATCACTACCACCCTAAAAACCCACCCATGCTGTGATGTCACAGCTAACGGGCCCTTCTCCTATCCATACAAAACGTAAAGGCTAGAACAAGGAAACAGTACATAAGTCAAGTCTCCTGCTGTGAGCTGTCAATCACAGTAGGTAACAGCTCAAATTATCCTTAGCACTTTGACAGCTAGGGAAGTTAGGTGTGAAGGGGGATGGGAGATGAGTCAAAGTAGTACAAATTCAGGCTTCACAAAAAACTGCAGTTTAGCCATTCTAAAAATGAAGCAGCAGTAAAAAGCACTCTGAAAGTATGTTCTGTGGCATTTGCGCTGTTTGTGTTTTAAGTAGTCATTGAACGGCATGAAATGTTACTTAAAACTAATTGACTGAAAAACACCAGTGTATGCATGTAGAATCAGTGCAGTGACAGGAGCTTTAGGAAGAAAGAGGCCTGCATGATGTAATTTTTTTACAGACAAGCACTGAATTATGGGATACCTAGAGGCAGACTTTACAATCAGAATTACTTCAAGATGCCAGACCCCATGTGGTCAGACTCAGAAATTACTTATAAAATATTTAAAAAAACTGTAAATAGTCCCAGAGTGGTGTTAAAATGTAGGAAACACCAAACCATGATGAAATAAACATGTTTTTGAGTCTGTGGATGCGGTTCTCCTTTAAGTAAAGTAACCTTTGTATATGAGAGTGTAAAAGATCTTGATTCTGACACATAGAAGAAGAACATTTCTACTATTGTATGCATGATTTTCTTGTGTTAGTCTTTTTAATTGCTTTTAAACTGTTCAGAACTTGGATAAAAGAAGGTGCTAGCAGGAATTAGAATGGAGTCCTCATGGCTGATAAGATCAAAGTTTTGAAGTCAGGATGAAGTAGACTACTTCTTGCAGAGCCAGTAAGCACTTGCATAGATGCAGTGGCCATAATGAAAGAAAGGTGAGACTCATTAGCAAAGAATGACACAATTATCTTGGATAAGTGGGAAGTATTTGTATGAATTTGGCTTTCTCTTGATTTTCTTTGCTGAAAGCAAACACACATCTATCTGCTGCAAAAGGGATGATCTCTGCCTTTCTCACGGAGTCTCAACCAACCCTATCCTTTCAGACCTACTGCACTTCCAAAAGTGCAGCTGTGGCATAAAACATAAACAGGTGTTCAAGTTATCTTAATCTCTTTTGTAACATATACAGAACATTTTTTAGGGATAGATATGTATCACAGAGAATAACACTTCTCTAGAATTGTCTTCCTCTTCACATAAAACAAAATACACTTCTTATGATATTGGATGGATGCATGGGAAACTGCAAACTCATCCCTGATTTAGTACATTTGTCCCTTATGGATAGAAGTAACATATCAATGTCTGAGCTCTGGGCTAGTCATCCTCAGAAAACAATGGCTCTGGGTTATCCATACTTATAATTCAAAGGCTATAAACTTCTTGGGAATGCATGGCTAGGCTTCAAAAGATTCTCACAGATCAATATCTTATTAAGCACCTATGGACTTATGAATGCTAAGTATTTTAGTAGGAGTTGTAGAAGTTTAAAGGTATGAGTTCAGTGATCAGGTCTACGCTAATAAACAATTGTCTAAGTAACAGAGATCTCTGCTATAACATGATTTTTTTAAAAGAAATGTATCAGTGCACTGAGTAAATGGGGTATAAAAAGGAAAATATATATTTCTATTCATATATATGTGAATGAAATGTGTGAAAACAAAACCTTGAGTCAGGAGTTCTGATACACACAAGGAAAAATTATTCAGATACTTGTACACTATCACATATACAAACTATAAAAGGATAACAAGATTGACTTAAATGTACGTTTAAAACTAATTGCCTTTCCATGAGTTAGGACTGCAATTTTAAAATATATGCAGATAAAATAAAGTTAAGATTGGGAGGGTGGCTTAATGGCTAAGGTGTTTGCCTTACAAATACAAGGTGCAGGGTTTGAGTCTCATAAGGGATAATTGGCTAGGCTTAAAATGGCTTGCAAGGGCAGTTAGCTTAGTACTAAACTATGAACCTATGAAGCTAAGTAGTTATTAGAAAATGACATTTGAAAATAATATGTGATGACATATATGTATAATTATAAAATTAATAAAACAAATAATGAGGAAACTTCTCTGCGTGGAATATCTAAGAGTCCTTAGAGTTCAGGCACCTAATAAAAAACATACTGTGAATATCCAAACTGATAACAGGTGGTAGAAATACTTTCTTTAAAAGTTTCCAAAGTATAAATCAACTAAAGAAAGTAGGGAAGCACAAGTTGGTTTAAGTCAAATCTTCTTTATTAAAAAATAGAATGAATATGGGAAGTAGATGAACACTGAAATGTTAAAACACATACATTTATGACTATTTTGTAACATTTAAAATCTAATTACGAGTGCACAGGGAAATGCAGTTTCATTCATACTTCAAATGAGACATTAATCTGAGGTCTCATCTTCAGTTGGAGGTAGCTCAGGTAGATGTAAATGATTCCACAGTACCTATCAAAAAGAGTAGGGGTCCTTTATTTATACATATAAAAAGAACTATTATTTACAAAATATTTACATAGTTACAAATACATATATCCATACACACACACACACACACACACACACACACACACACACACACACACACACACACACACACACACACATACACACACACACACATACACACACACACATGGAAATCTGTTTATACGTATTCATAATTTCCTTTACAGTCATGCTAAATTTTCATCCCTATTAGACCTCCTCTCCTTTTTCCACAACTACCATTTGATTTTACTTAATATTATTTCTAAAATCCATTTACCACTTCTTTCATTCCATATAATCCATATGGCATAAAATAACTTTTTATCTGTTCTTTTAACATATTCTTTACTTCTGTTCTTATATCAATATTTAATCAAATCCATGTTTTATTTTATCCACTTCTTTTATATCTTCGAAAAAATCCTCTTTACATAGTTTGCCCTTTAACTCTTATTTTTACTCTTTTACATTTCAAAAACACTTGTTTTATAGTTCCTTCTTCTTGAGAGTGTAAACATATTCTATCACTATTCTTTTTATAAGGCATATTTCCTTTTACTGGTAACTTATCTATTACGAGTCTCCATAAAAAAACTTGACATTCTACTTTTTGATTACACTATTTGCTTCTTATTTTTATAGCTTTATTTTTTATCTGTTGGATTTTCCCATGGTTTTACATAGCAATGTTTTATCATTGTATTCTTACACCATGCTTTTCTTTCTTTTTCTATATCATAAATTTTTATTTTCCCCCAAAAAATATTATTTTTTTGGTAACATTTTGTTTCTTCATTTGTATACTCTTTTTCTCTTTTACCTTTTTACCATACCCCAAAATGTATCATACTTATCTTTATACAATTTTACTACTAATCTATCATTTTTTCATTTATCCAGTTTAACACTTTGTACACATTTAATGAAGCAGCATATACCACTGGGTTAATTAACCCTAAACCTCTTTCCTCTTTATTTACATATGAAACTCCTCTTTTTACTGTGTTTAATGTAGAAACCCATATAAATGAAAAAAATATCTGTAATCAATAATTCCCTTTCAAACACTGTTGGCAACATAAATAATTTGCTAAGTATGCCATTTTTCCCATCATTACTGAATTTATCAAATAAGCCTTTTTCTGAATGATAATTTATATGTTCTCCAGAAAAGACAGGTTTGTTTGATTTCTTCTGTTGTTTTTGCCATTGAATTCCAATTACATCTTTATTCCCAAATTTTATACTTAACACAGAAATTTCATTCATTGTAAACTATACACCCCCTATCTTTACTACATTACCTAAACCTTTACTTTTCTCTTTATTTAAAGCCATCCCTATCAACTATAGACACTCACATGTGCAAGTTATTACTTCTTCTATCCAAATTTTGTATTTTGCAATTATTATAATGTCATTTGCATATGTTAACAGAACTGTAATTCTTAACCCTTCAGGTGTTATATATACAACTTCCTTCATTTTGAAATTTATTTCACATACTATCACATTCATAACTAATACAAAGAGTATGCAACTCATTGGACATCAGTGTTTTACACCACTCTTCATATGTACCTCTTGGCTTAACCAACCATTTACAAGTATTTTTGCTTTATTATTACTTTATGCTGACATACATAATTTCCTAACTTTCAAATGTATATTATTTTCTTTCATTATTACTCATAAGATTTCATGTCCAATTGTATCGTGTCTTATTAAGATCTTCTATCACAAGTTTTGCTTCTCCTTTTCTATTCATGATATAATCCACAGTTTCTCTAGCATTAATAATGCTTGACAACTCTTGAGATCTGTTCTCATTTATACTATATATACTATCTTCATTAATATTTTCCACTTTAGTTTCAAATCTCTTTTGTATTATTTTCATAAAGATCTTATAGTCATTATTATTCAATGCTATTGGTCTCCAGTTTTAAATTGTCTTCTATCCTCCTTCTTCCATATGAATTTAAGTATGCCATAATACATAATTATTTATAAATAAAACCTTCATTTAGCCTTTCATGCAAAATCTTTATATATTTTTTCTTTTTGCCAGTCCCTTATAATTTATATATTTCATACCCTATTCTATCTGGACTTGCAGCTGAATCTATATTTACTTATAATACTTTATCCAACTCATTTAAAGAACTCTCCTTCCACCTCTTTATTCTCTTTTTCTGTTAACTTTTTTACTTACCATATTTTTTTACTACCTTCTTTTTTTCATTAAACATTTTTGTACATATGGTACTACACTATTCATAATCTTTTTCTGAGTTCTTTAAATTTCTCCATTTACATTTTTTTATTTCTCTCATTATGCTACCATCTTCCTTTACTAAGCTGCTTAATTAATTTGATACTTCTTTTTCCTTGTAAAAATATCTTTGCTTATATAACAATTCTTGTATTTCTTTTCTCTATTTCTTTCATATAAGTCTTTCTTTGTCAAAATACTTTCTATCATTATGTTGTAAATCTTCTAATGCATCATTATATGTTATTTTATATTTTTCTTTCCCTACTTTTCTTACATCATATTGCTACTGTAAAAAAGACATTTTTTATATTTTTCCTTAAATATCAATCACAATTCAGACCACGTTTTGTAAAATGTTCTTACATGATCTTTCCATAACTGTATTAATAATCTATTTCCTTTTTCATTCCACACTTTCCCTTTATCCTTTTTATTCCTTTGCCTATTTTTTACATATTCCTTGTTTTCTCTTATCTCTAGCCATATTGCAAGATGATCCAAAAATCCTGTTTCAACTGCCTCCCCTTCTCCTATAACTAAACCTTTTGATACTATTAAATGATTTATTTTAGTTCTATACATACTCCTTTTGTAAGTCCATGATTTTTTTGTCCCAAAGTTTTAACTTACCACATCTTATAACTTCTAACATTTTTCTTATATCATTTTTTTTTTCTTTTTACACTTGCCTCTTAAATCACAATTAAAGTCGCCGGTTATTATAATATTTATCACTACATAGTCTAAAATCTGATGAAATATTTCCTTTTCTTTACAATTAATATAAGAATATAATATAAATTATGTATACTTGTTCTTTCCATTTTAAATCTACAGTGGTTAATCTTCCCACTTTTGCTAAAGTTATGTCTAATATCTTAAATGTATTTCTACAGAATACATCTATTTTAGAACATCTCTCATTTTCCAAATTCCAAATTATCATTCATCCCAATAGTTTCTCTGTTTGTAATCTTTCATTTGTTAAAATTCTTGTGTCTTCTAATATAATTACATCTACATCACACGTTTTACACCACTGCAGAATCCCTATTCTTCTTACTATATTCTTAATACTATATACATTTACAGAAAGCACTCTAAAGTTTTCATTTTCCTTTTCTTTAGATTCATTGTTTCACAAGTTCATAGCTAGTTACTAGGCAAGCTTTCTTAATAGGCCATTCTAAACCTAGCTAATTTCCCTCCCAAAGGTGAGAAACAAACACTGTACCTTGGGTCTGTGAGTCAAACACATTAACCGTTATATCAACCCCCACTTATTAGTTGTATGTACTCTTTTTCATCCATTTCTTTTCTTTTTATACTTTGTACTTATCCCTTTAAATTTTCATTTTCTGTCTTTTACCCTTTTACCAATAGAATTATTTTTTCTTTTACTACCTCCCGATTTATGTCTTCTTGATCACTTATTTTAGAACCTTTGTCTACGTCCCTTTTATTATTTTTTCTCATCTACTTTTTTCTATTTCTACTACTAAATTTTTTTCTCTTTGTTCATTTTCTTCTCTTTCTTTTTCTTTTTCCTTACTCTTATTTTCATATTTGCAATTCATTCATAAATGTCAAATTTTGTTATATTTATAACATTTCAATTCACATTTTTTCATCATGTCCAATTTCCCCACAAATATAACATGTTCTTTTGTCATGGTTACTTATCAATTGTTCCTTTCCACAAAAAAAAAATGTTTTGGGTTCTCCTCAGTTTTTTATGACACCCCTATCCCCCTCCACATTTAGCATGCGTGATACACACATAATTTTTTCTCTTTCCATTTTTAACACAATATTACAATCCCAGCCACCACTCCATAAACCCCTTTTGTCATAAACCTTTGCAGTGTCCAGCACTTCTTTACATAAAGTTTTTCAAATGTCCTTTCAGAGTCTCTCTTTCTACCTATATTCTAAATTGTACACATATTTTCTTTTTTTGTGTCCTTGTTAAATGCTTTTATCACATAAAGATTCCATGTGTTACAGTCTTTCCTTTTTTTCATATTATCCAAGAAAACTTTCCATTGAAAAAACAGTCCCAAATATAATGTCACAAAACATCTCTTTGTTAATAAGAATAAATGCTCTTCCCTCCTGTGCTTTTACACCCAATGGAGCTATTCAATTGTCCACACTTTATACCTGTCCATTCCATTTCCTTCTTTACTTTGAATCCTTACCATGTACTTCTGTTTTTCATTTTCTTCTGCCTTCTTTTCTGCTACTCCACTTTTGCCTTCTTTTAATTTCTCTGCATATGTTTTCTTTTCTATTTCATCACTATTTTTCGGGATTATTTCTGCAGCCTCATTTTGTATTTATCCATAATATACTCATAGGAAACATCTCCTTCATGTTCTGGTTCACTCTGCACCACCATTTCTTTAAGTAAATCATTCTGCAACCCTCCCAACTGGAGGGTTGTAATTATACATTCATCACTTGCTGACTCATCTCCAACAAACAGATTTCTTTGAAACATTTCCTCAGAATTCTGCACACATTCTCCAGTCTTGATGTTTGCTTTCTTCTCCATTTCCCTTACCACTCCATCATCTCATTCTCTCTCCATCTATCTTCCCGTTTCTCTGAGCCACCTCTACGCTTGGATTGGAAACAGGAAGTACTCCTGCAAAATGGGTCCCACTCACAACAATGAAGACTATTTTTTTTATTTACTGACATCACTTATATGCAATACTTATGTGCATATTTGCATTATTTACAGTTATTTATACTTTATACAATTCAACTTAAATTTTCTTGATAAACACTCTCACGCCCTTTTTACATAGCAAAAACATATTTTCTTTAGCATTTTGCTAATATCCATTTTCCATTAAACTTAATTTCATTTAGTTTCTCAGTCCATAATGTCCATAAAACATAAAATATTATTCTGTCAGTTTTCTTTGTGTCTTATTGCTTTTTAGCACCATAATAACCATATTTAATCATATCCATATTTAGTTGTTCAACTTTTTCAAAACCTTTCAGCATTTTATTTTTACACATCTCTTCCCGTAATTGATTCACTCATGAACATTTCAAAAACACATGTCCTGTTGTTTCAAATTCTCCACAATCAATGCATATTCTTTCTTGTTTTCTTTTATAAGGCATATTAGCTTAATCAGGTAGTTTACCTATTGACAATCTCCATAAGAAATCTTTACATTCCTGTATATTCTTATACCATTTATATTTCATTTTATTGTCTTCTTTTTTCCATTTCTAGATGCTCCCAAGGATCAATAACATAATGTTCTTTCATAATGTTCAAATACCATTATTTCTTATTTTTCAATCATATTCGCTTTTAATTTACATAATAACATTTTGTTTTGATAATATTTTATATTTTCATTGATAAAAATCTTTAAATCGTTTTCCTGTTTCCATTTTTTCCCCAAAACATTTATATTTACTATACAAAATATATTCTGTGAAATGTTTATTTTCTTTCTTATAATATATTAAAGTTCTGTATAAATTTAATGAAGCTTCATGAACAATTGGATTTATTATCCCTAATCCTCCTTGACCTTCCTTCACATACAAAATTCCCCTTTGACTGGATTCAATCTGGATCCCCATATAAAAGAAAATATAATAGACATTATTTCTTTCTCATATTTTGTCAATATCATATAAGTATTAGCTATATACACTATTTTACCTAATAAAATAGAATTTATCAAATATACTTTCTTCCTTTTTTAATTTCTCCAAATCCCTTGGGTTTCTAATACCATAACAGGAATGGACCCCATTCCTAAGTCAAAGTACGATTAAATTTCATGAAATTAGTATTGTTTCACTCTTTGATGTCAGCCAAAAGTGCTCTTCGCAGCACCCACAACGTGCCCAGTAATGACTCCTTCTGCAGTTTGTACTGAGTTACATATATTGGTAGCTTACCTAAATATGATTGTAGACTCTTTTTTATAAGACCCATTGTTCCTACTACTGTTGGAACTATTTGGGTATCTTTCTTCCACATTGCTTTCATTTCTGCTTGCATACCCTGATATTTTATAACTTTGTCTCTCTGTGCACAGGACACTGTAGTCACTGGGTGTGGTGATTTCAATAATCAATGCTGTTTTTGTCTTCTTTTCTTGGACTACTATATCTGGTTTTCTAGCATCTATCTTTTGAATTTTTGGTAATGGATTATCCCATGTGATGTAGACTTCATCGTTTTCTATGATGCTTTGTGGCTTATGTTTCCAGTGCTTTTCAGCCACTTCAAAACCATAATGTTTGCACAATCCCCAGTGCAACATTCTCATCACATTATTGTGCCTTTCAGTATGCAGTCCTACTGCCATTAGTATGTCACAACCCACAACATGGTGTGCGACTGTTTCCAGTTCGGTTTTACAAAACCTACATTTGTCTGTTTCTCCCACATGTTCAATGGACTTTGTAAACCAGTGTGTATGTAGCTCACTATCCTGAGCTGCCAATATTAACCTTTCTTCTCTTGGTTTGAATTCACCTCTTCTTAACCATTCCTGCATTCATTCCTGATCAACATGAGGTTCTTCCAGAAGTTTTCTGTACTTGCAACTATATTTATGCATTTTCCACATTTCTTGCCTTTTCATCTGATCCTTCACCTTATATTCTTTCTTTTGTTTTCTGGCACATTCAGTTGCTGCCTGATTTTTATCTACTTCTGGTTTGATTTCCATTCCTGCTTGACACTGATATGCTTCTGCTAGGTTAAGCAGGAAAGTCATCTTAGATTTATTCTCCTCATGTTTCAAAACTTTCACTATGTTTGGGTCTCGTGAGGTCAGCAGATATGTGTGGAGTCCCATGATTGCAGATGTGTACATGTAATCAATTTCAAGGAGGCCCATCACTCCTTCGGAATATATCATTTTTGTATGCACTGATTTTATAGATGTTTTCTAATAGCCAAATTACAGCCATGGCCTAAGCTGTTAAGTATTCAAAGCAGAAATACTCCAGAAGTACTATATACCATAAACATCCACAGCACACGATAGTCACAAACAAGAAACTTTTAATGAAGCTTTCAGGTTTACACCCTTCATCAGCATACAAAATCACAACACATTAACACATTTAAATAGAGGACCATTATAATCACATGATCAAGCCAGCCATTCAAAGGACCACTATAATTAAATATGCAAATTCAATTTAAAAACATCTAATAAAATTAATTTTCATGCAGTTACTTGTTAAAAGCATAATACATAAGTATAAAATACTGTTACATATATATATATATATATATATATATATATATATATATATATATATATATATAGACAAATAATTACATCTACACATTTAGAAATACTATACACTTAATACTATACACTTTCTCTCTGCCTCCTGGTCAAAACTGGTTTTAAACTGACTGTCCCATTAAGGCCTGGATACTTATCAGCCTGTAGTCGCACTATCCACTCATACTCTTTTAGCAACAAAAGATTATCAATGTCACCCCCTCTAATGCCCAACTGCAGAATAGATATACACCTAAACTTAAATGCATGTGTCTGAAAATCATGCAGATGCCTGTATAGCCCATTTGTCTCAAGCTTTCTTTTTATTTCAGATCTATGTTCTATTATCCTATCCTTCAGCTTCCTAGCTGTTTTCCCTACGTAAAATGCACTACATAACTAATCTAGTAGAATTACAGTCTGCTCCACAAAAAAAGTCAAACCATTCACCTGTTGTATGATGCTGAAAGCTACTATTAGTGTCGTATATGTCAGGGCAACAGACACAATTATAACATTTAGATGTATTCATCTTCGTTCGTACAGGTGATATTTCACTTTGAAAGTCTTTGTAACATAGCATCTGTTTAAGTGTCCGACCATTTCTGAACGCATACTTTGGTGTCGGACCTAATAGATCTTTCAAATCTGGTTGGGCCATTAATATAATCCATTTTTTTTCAATAATCTTACAGACATCATATGTATTGGCATTATAGGTAGCAATGAATCTTAAGACACTACTATCTTTTGTCCTATTAATTTCAACATGCACTGTCTGTTCTCCTTGCTGGTATGTCTGCTCTGTTTGTAATGTGGTTAAAGAGCCAAAAACTGGTTTGTATAAACTACTTCTACCTTGTACAACCTGTTTATAGGTCATATTAACATCCCTTAATAGATATCCATTATTAATAAATTCTTCCATCATTTTCTTAACCTCATACTCAAAGACATCATTGTGGAGCAGACTGTAATTCTACTAGATTAGTTTACCTTGCTACCTGCACCCTATGTAGTGCATTTTACGTAGGGAAAACAGCTAGGAAGCTGAAGGATAGGATAATAGAACATAGATCTGAAATAAAAAGAAAGCTTGAGACAAATGGGCTATACAGGCATCTGCATGATTTTCAGACACATGCATTTAAGTTTAGGTGTATATCTATTCTGCAGTTGGGCATTAGAGGGGGTGACATTGATAATCTTTTGTTGCTAAAAGAGTATGAGTGGATAGTGCGACTACAGCCTGATAAGTATCCAGGCCTTAATGGGACAGTCAGTTTAAAACCAGTTTTGACCAAGAGGCAGAGAGAAAATTTATAGTATTAAGTGTATAGTATTTCTAAATGTGTAGATGTAATTATTTGTCTATATATATATATATATATATATATATATATATATATGTAACAGTTTTTTTGTACTTTTTTTATACTTATGTATTATGCTTTTAACAAGTAACTGCATGAAAATTAATTTTATTAGATGTTTTTAAATTGAATTTGCATATTTAATTATAGTGGTCCTTTGAATGGCTGGCTTGATCATGTGATTTTAATGGTCCTCTATTTAAATGTGTTAATGTGTTGTGATTTTGTATGCTGATGAAGGGTGTAAACCTGAAAGCTTCATTAAAAGTTTCTTGTTTGTGACTATCGTGTGCTAAGCTGTTAAGTAAACAGCTTAGTGGGCTAAGGGCAAGGCAGAACAACATTGATTACAGAGAGTCACCATGGAATATCCCCCTTTGAATTTTTATCCCTGGGATAATAATCTGTCCTTTATCATGCTTTAATTGCAAAGTAGTCTGCCATTGTTCCATGGTCACTGTAACGTAGTCGATCAGTGTAGGATGTATCTTATACATTTTTAGCACTCTTTTATCCATGAATGTGGGATACTATCAAATACTTTTTTGAAGTCAATCCATGCCATACTTAGATTCTTCCCCTTTTTACAGTTCTCTACTATGACTTTATTTAACAACAAATGATCCTTTATTCCGTATGACTTTCTTTTACTGTCCTTTTGTTCTACTGCCATAATTAAGTTTTCTTCTGCATCAATTCCCATGTATAGTGTGTACATCGTCGGAAGGCAAGTTATTGGTCTATAATTTTTGGGGTAGCCTGCAGGTTCACTCTTAAGTAGGAGTATTCTTTTACCTGTTGTTAGCCAGGTTGGTGTCTGTCGGGGTATGCATATAAATAGTTCTTACTCATGGCTAGGTCTTCATGCAAATATGTTAATACTTTTAACCAAATGTTAGGCACTGCATTTGGGCCTGGGGTTTTCCAATTAGTGGCCTTCTTAACTTTGTTTCAATATCTCTGGCTGTTACTTCATCCCATTTCATATATTGTACCTTTACACTTTTTATTCTTTCTTTTACTACTTTTATTCATTTAGCATCTTTGTTGTGTTCCATAGGATCTTCATTGATACTTCTCCAAAATGCATCTATTTCTTCTTTTTTTGGCAGTCTTTCAATTCCTTTTACCTTGTTTTCCAATTCTCTATAAAACTTTTTTGGGTCATCACTAAATTGCCTATTTTGTACTTTTCCTTTATATTTATGTGTGTATCTTCTAAGTTTTTCCGCCTGTGCTGACATTTTTAATTTATTTGCGATAGTGCATGATAGATCCTGGTCTGTTTTAATACTATCCACTACTTTTATCACATCTATCCTTCTTAGTATTTTTGTTGGTCTATTCCCTCTTCTATAGTCTTCTAACAGTGGCACTTCTTGTCTTAATTGCTTTATATTTCTCTCTATTCGCTACTTCCATGATGGTATTCGATTTCTCCCCTTCCTTTTCCTCACTACCCTATGTTCTTGTGGTAGAACTTTATCAGTTATTAATTTAGCTGCACAGTAACATATTCTGTTTACTTCTGTTATATTGCATGAATCTCTGTGGACAGTCCTAATTACTGTGTTCATTTGTTTTATCAGACTTCTGACTTTTGAGGTTTTATTGAACTTCTGCAGTCTATTTCTTTCATTGCTTTTAATATATCTATGTCCATTAAATCAAGCAACTCTTCCCTTAGTTCATTTTCTTCCAGACTGAGGGCACATCCTTTGTTTTCCAATTCCTGTGGGCATGCTATAGAAAGTTCTATAGCATCTTCCTGTGGCACCTTATCTTCAATTTCATTCTGTGCCATCCATTGCTCTGTCATATGGAAATCACTGGCCTATCACTCCTCAACATTGACTGCATCAGAGTTTCCACAATCTCCTGTTTCTTCCCTTGTTGTTTAGCTTTAAGTGAACATTTATATTGATTTCCTGTGGAAGGCCCCAAAATATCTTGATATGGCACCTGATCAATTTCTTCCTGTTCCACTGGTTTCCCCTTAATTTGGATATCCATTGCTCTATCCTGCTGTGGTACGTTCTGTATTAGATTTTTCTACACTGAATCCTTCACTTTGCAGGTGCTCCATAACTTCAATTTCTATTTCTTTAACTTCTCCACTACTGATCTCATTTTCTACCTTTCCTTTTTGTATTCTTATTTTTTGTATTGTAAAGCTTTCCATATCCAGATTCCTTTGCCTGTATTTATCTTCAAATATCTTTGGTGCTGCTCTTTTTGTATTGGTTAGTTTTGCTTTCTCCTTGGCATACTGTAAATATTACACCATATTAAATCTCTTTTTCTTTCCCATGTCAATATTTCTTCTTCAGATGTCTCCTGATCTTCCTGCTTCTTCTTACTTTGGGGATTCACTCCATTATGCTGTGATGTAGTCTGTGTTTGACTTTCTACATTAAATCGTTCACTCTGCAGACACTCCATAACTTCAACTTCTATTTCTTTAACTTCTGCTTTGCTAATCTTCTTTTCCACATTTCATCTTTGTGATATTATTTTTTTTTATTATGAAATTTTCCATATATGGATGCCTTTGCCTGTATTTCTCTTTGAATATCTTTGTGGCTGCTTTCTCTATATTAACTAACTTGGCTTTCTCCTTTGCATAAATCTTGTACCATGTCAAATCTCTCTTTCTTTCTCATGTCAATATTTCTTTTCTATACTTTTCAAAAATGTCTAGGTTTTGTTGTTTACATTTTTGCACTTCCTCAGATGCTTCTTTTTCCAAACAGATCAAAGTTTCTTGATCTGTATACTGTTTTACAAAAATCTGTTGTATTAATGAATGCAAATTTTTATTTGAAGCTTCTGGCAGTTCTTCCTGTGAAAGTATTTTTCTTCCCTTTAATTTATCTCTTAATCTCTTTGTGTATCCTCTGTCTGGTAATTCCGTTTTTTTTTTTTTTTTTTTTTTTTTGCGTAATAGCAACAATACATAATTTCTTTCTTATCCTCAATAGTCCACTCTATCATCTTTATGGCTCTTCTTTGGCCTATCAGTTTTTGTGATTTTTGTGGACTGCTACTTCTTTCTACAACAGGGGGGTCATCCTCTCCGTGGACTTGGCCTGGCCCCATTGTAGGAATGTTTCCAGATTTTGAGGATTCTACACTGTCATTTTTTCCAGTCCTGGCACCAGTGTGCCTACCAGGATTGGGCACTTTTATATCCTGGGACTTGTGCACTCAGCTATCATTTTTTTGTTTTTGATTTACTTCTGTCCATGATATATGCTATATAAACACAGTCTATATATCAGTGTCTTCTTGGTTTGATTTTGTGAAAAACATGCAAAGGTACTCACCAAGACTTAAGGATGAATTCATCTTCAGCACTACTACTCTCCTTTGCTTGCTGACTTTTCATCTCTGCATTAGGACCCCAGTGGTCTATATGACAATATATATTTCTTCCTATATGACAAACTATATGTTTTCCAAAAAGTACATACATATTTTATTTCCTCAATTACTTTTTCCCATTGTTTTTTCTTATATTCAGATAATCCAAAAACTATAACTAATATATCTATATTCTCTTCATTAAACATTATATCTCCTATATTTCCTGTAAATCCAAAGCCCTTACTTTTTCTTTATTTATACATAGAGCAAACATCTTTAATGATTTATTTAACTTTTTATTTATCTCTTCCATCCATCCCTTGTTTTTGGTGAGTAACATTATATCATCTGCATATGTATACATTACTGATAATTGTATTTCATCTGTTATCTTTTACCCTCCCATATTTGTCATTTTATTGATCTTATTCACAATTACATTCATAACTAAAGAAAAAAAAATACTGCTTGCTGGGCATCCTTGTCCTATTCCACATTCTATTTTAATTTATTCACTTAACCATTCATTACTTTCATAGTCAGACTTAATTACTTGCATTGTCTTCTTACCTATATTATATGCCTCTAGAATATAGTATAAAGCTTCATATTGTAGTTTATCAAATGCATTACTTAAATCCCCTATCAAAATTTTAGCTTTTACTTTTTTATTTATATAATCTATTACTTATGTTACTGACCATAATAACTTTTGACTTCCTTTTCCCTTTCTACCAAAAATTGTTTGATCAAGTAACTTATCTATTTTATTTGTTAACCTTTTAGTTAGTAGTCTCATAAATATTGTATAGTCTGTATTATTCAATACTATTAGTCTCCAGTATAATATATCATCTTTTTCTCCTTGTTTCCATATAAATTTTATAATTCCTATAGATATTTCTTTGTCTACCATTCCTATTTCTAACCATTCATTTAATACCTCTACAAATAAAACTTTTTGCCAGTTTTCCATCTCATTATACATATGGTATTTCCAATACCATCTACTCCTATAGCTGTATTCATATTAATATATTTTAGTATTTCATTTAATTCTTTCACATTTATATTTTCTCCAAGTTCTCATTATCTTCTTTACTGAATTTCTTGACTTCATATTTTTGAATCCTTTTTGTTTCTGTCTTGACAAAAGATTGTACTATATGTTTTTGATTATTTCACATATTCCTTCTTGCATTGTTACTTTATTTCCTTCATTATTTTTAACTTCTTTATTCTTCTTTTATTTTCTTTCACTAATTTATTTAAATAAGGTGCTACATCTTTTTTTCCCCTTGTAAACAATATCTTTGTTTATACAGTTTATTGATTTTTCTTGACTTATTTCATATATTTCTTTTTCTTTTTCATAGAAAGCTCTCTTATCCTTTATTAATTATCTAAGTACTTCTTGACTTAATGTTTTACATTTTATTTTCTCTTTTGTTCTCTAATTCTCTTGACATTCCAAAATATACTTTTTGTATTTTTTTAAAGCTTATCCACCAGCTTGTCCAATTTTCCATGCCTGTATGATCTTTCCATAGTTTATTTATTTATATTCTATCATCTTGTTTTATGTCTTTTTCATTCAGCATTTTAACCCCTTTTACCTATTTTTATATATCCCTCTTTCTCATGTACTTCTATCCAAATAGCTATATGATCTGAAAATCCTATCTTTTTTATTCCCTTTTTGTAAAATTTTAGACTATCAGATATTGAAAAATAGTCGATTTCAGTTTTAATTTCACTTCATCTGTAAGTCCAGTGTTTATTATCCCATATGTATAATTTCCCACTTTTCATTATTTATAATTGATCCACCTCATAACATTTCTGTTTGTGATCGTTCTTCTTCTGTCAATACTGTAGTATCTTCTAATATTATTATATGTGCATCATTTAAAGCACACTGTTCTAAAATACCTATCCTTCTTTTAATATTTTTGATATTATTTACATTTAAAGCTAAACTCTTCAGCTTTTAAATGAAATTAATATTGCTTTTTTCTCATCCTTTACCTTTTTATTTTCTTTAGTAATTATACTTTTAAATTTTCTCCAATTTTTTTCACTCTATTCCCAATATAATTTTTCTTTCCACTCACTACTTGCCAGTTTGCATACTGTTCTTCACTCATATCAAGTACCATTTCTTTTCTTTCTTTTTCCCTCTCTCTTGGATCTATTTTATAGCTCTGTCCTTATCCCGTGTTTTACTCTGCTTTTCTTGTTCATTTTCTATATTTGTTTCATGAACTAAATTTTGTGTACCTTCTTTTTCTACAAATTGTACATCTTCTTCACAATCTAGCCATACATGCCCAGTATTTTCACATTGTTGCATTTCAAATCACATTTTTTGCTTCATGTCCTGTTTTACCACAAATAAAACATTTCTGTTTATCACATTCACTAATTAAATGATTATCTTTGCCACAAAAATGTTTTAGGCTATGCTCTATATTTCACAAATCCTTTATTACCATTCACATTAATTACATTAGGAATATAAGTCATATTATCATTTTCCATTTTTAAAATAAGACCACATTCCCATCCCCAGTAAATAAACCTCTTTCAACATATATTTTTGTTGTGTCCATAACATCTTTGCATAAAGTCATTTAAATATTTTCCTTCTATTTCTGTTCTAAATTGAACCATAACTCTCTATTTTGTTTCTCTATGAAATGACTGTATCACATATTCAGTCCATGGTCTACAATTATTTTTCTTGCTCGTATTTTTCTAAAAAATTTCTCCATAAACTGACCTGTCTCAAAAATAAATGTCACAGAAAATGTCTTTATTAATAAGAATAAAGGCTCTCACCTCCTTGGGTGAAATGCCCAATGGTGCAATTATAAAGTCCCATACTACATACACGTCCAATCCTTTTTCTTTTTTACTGCTTACTATTACAACAAATTCTTTCTTCATTTCCTTCACCTCTTTGAATCTTCTTCCTCCCTCTTTCACTGCCTCTGCATAGGATTTCTTTTTGTTGATTCTTCTGTTGTCTTTTCTTCCTCATGCTCTGGTTCACTATGTTTGATCAGCTCTTTTAAAGAAACATTCTACAACCTTCCTGATTGAAGGATTGTAATGATGCCTTCTTGTTGAGTGTCTCCTTCTGCATTGAACAGTATTTTTTTAATACATTCTCTGAATCTGGTACTGCTTCATCTACAACTTCATTTCATTCTTCTCCTTTGTTTCTCCCTTCTCCTCTGATACACACAACTTCTCCAGCTCCACATCACTTACTTGCCTTTCTTGCAAAGGCTCCTCCATTTCCATACTTATTTTATCATTTTCTGCTTCACTTTCTTTTTAACGATCACTTGCCATACCTCTCATGGTTTCTCCGGACCAACTACACACTTGGAACAGAAACAGGAAGTAAGACGCACTACTCTGAATTGTGTCCCCCTTTGCTACCAGTAGGGCTTTTTAATTGAAATACAGTGTTATATACAGTATATATAATTTAAAAATATTTACAAACATTTACTTCTTATACATATTATGTTCACTCCCCCCACCATTTCTTCCACAACCAAAAAGATATTTTTTCCAAAACCTTTGCCAAGTCCCATTTCCATTAAACTTAATTTCATTTATTTTTTCAGTCCATATTGACCATGACATATAAAATTTTATTCTGTCTATTTTCTTTATTTCTTGTTGTTTTCTTCCATCACCATAAAAAAAAAAAAAATTCAATTATATCCATATTCAACTGTTCCACCTTTATAATACCCTTAAGTATGCTGCAGTTACATATTTCATTCCATAATTGACTCTAACACATTTAAAAAAAAAAAAAACATGTTCTGTTGTTTTATACTCTCCACATACATGACAAATTGTATTTTGTTTACTTTTATAAGGCATATTCTCCTTAACCCATAAATTTCTTATGGATAACCTCCATAAAAATCATTGCATTCATGAATTTTTTTCATACCATTTATATCTCATTCTTATTGCATTCTTTTTTCATTTACTAACTCTTTCCATGGATCAACAAAATAAAAAAAAAAAAACATTCATAATATTCTGATACCATTCCTTTCTATTTGTTTCTATCCTATTAATTTTTAATTTCCATATTATAATTTTGTTTTGATATTCTTTTAACTCTTCATTTATGCTTTCTTTAAACCTTTTACCTGTTTCAATTTTCTTCCAGAAATTGATACTTATATCTAATAATATTTATCAAACTTTCTTCTTCCTTCATATAACATTTCAATGCCTTATACAAATTCACTGATGCTGCATACGCAATAGGATTAATTAATTCCAATCTCCCTTGTTCTTTACTTATATAAAGTATCCCTCTTTTGACAGGATTTAATCCAGACCCCCAGATAATGAAAATAATATAGTCATTAACTCCCTTTCATACATAGTTTGAATCAGTTTACTATCAAAATCTCAGTCACCCATTGTCAAATATTCATATTGGCGACTCCTTTACGCAAAAGTCGTAATGCCAATTTCTCAAAATAGCAAAAAAACCCACCGAACTTCAACATTTCTGACTGCTCCACACCAAAAAACAAGTACTATCATGGGTCAAAAAGGGGGCAAGATTTTGCATTTTGGAATATCGGTGTTCGACATTATCAACAGTCGCAGTTCGAAGTTTGTGTTAGTGGTGTTGACGAGGGGTGATCAACATGTTGATGGTAAGCCACTGGAATCATATATATATATATATATATATATATATATATATATATATATATATTTGCTATATATGCAATATTTCCTAGTATCATAGTATTTATCAGATA
The DNA here is from genome assembly GCF_019279795.1 of Protopterus annectens. Taxonomy (NCBI): domain Eukaryota; kingdom Metazoa; phylum Chordata; order Ceratodontiformes; family Protopteridae; genus Protopterus; species Protopterus annectens. The sequence continues at coordinate 356,306,698 of NC_056748.1, forward strand.
CGTTTTCTTTCTGTATGAGAAACAAAATTACTTCCATAAAGAAATCATATCCCTCATCTCATTAAATTACTTTTTCTACTGTTCTTCTTTATATATATTTTGTCCAAATGTAATACCTAAAACATTTATAATCTCCATATTAAATTCTGTATCACTTATGCTTCCTATTAGAACAAATCCTTTACTCTTCTCTTTATTAATACATAAACCAATTTCATTTAATGACCGATTTAATTCTTTGATAGCTTTACTCCTATACTCCTTGTTACTTGTAACTATTATAATATCATCTGCATAAGTATACATTAAACTGTAATATATTTAACATTTTATAACCTACCAATTCTGTCAATTTATTAATTTTACTTACTATTATATTCATAACTAATGAAAACATAATACCACTAACCAGACAACCTTGTCCAATACCTGGATTTATTTTCAGTTCCTCACTCATAAATCCATTTACATTGATTTTGACATAATTTCTGTCATATACTGATTTAAGAACATGTATTATTTTCTTACTTACTGTTACCAGATGGGTAGCTAACTGGCTCACTGATAGAACCCACCTAGTCAAAATAGGGGAAGCCACCTCAAGCAGTAGATCCGTAAAAGAGTGGAGTAACCCAGGGTTCAGTCTTGGGGCCCCTGTTATTTGTGATATACTTTTCTGAGGTGCAGGCCAAAACCAGTGGGCTATGGCTGACCAAGTTTGCAGATGACTGCAAGCTGGACACTGTCATCAATTCCCTTAGTGATGTGGACATCCTCCAAGAGGGTCTCACCCAAACAAATGACTGGTGCCAGAAACATGGCCTCAAGCTGAATACCAAAAAATGAATCATCACCCCATTTGGGGAGAGTGATGTCCCCCCAAATTATCACATAAATAACAATGTCCTAAGCATGCAATCAGTCATGAGGGATTTGGGCACCCAGGCTGATAGCAACCTGACTTTTGACCACCATGTTGCTTCCGTTGTAAAGAAAGCTTTCTACATTGCCCACCTCATAAGTAAGGGTATCTCATCCAGGGACAAGGAGGTCATAACATCCCTGTATTCTTCCCTTGTAAGGCCCATTATTGAGTACAACACCCCATTCAGCATGTACCTCACAAAGCACATACAGCAGCTGGACAGACCACAGAGGTTCCTCACCAAGAGAATCCAGAGCCTCAAAAATCCACCATACACAGATAGGCTAAAAGCCCTATCCCTCTACTCAGTTTCATACAGACTCCTCAGAGGTGAACTCTGTCTGGCATACAAGGCGATCTCGGACCCTGCCTTAATAGAACTGCTGCATATACGCAAGTCAAGCTCCACTCAAGTAACCCCCCCCCCCACACACACACACACACACAGACTCAACCTGGTCTGTAACATCAATAGGACTTGTTGGCGGGACAGATTTGTGTCCCAGAGACTCCCCCAGCTGTGGAATAGACTCCCTGTGCACATCAGGCAGAGTACCTCTTTACTCCTTTTTAAGCACAACCTGGATAATTGGATGGGAAACAGAAAATACATCCCTGGGATTCCTCCCATGTCCCTATTGGACAGGGGCATTGGTCCCTGACTTGGCCAAACATGGGATAAACTCTTGGCTAGGCTTATAACGGCCTCAGGGCCAATAGCTTAGTAACTTCCTATGATCCTATACAACTTCAATATTTTCCATAATGATTCATGTTGGATTCTATCATATGCTTTACACATATCCCATCATAATTTTTGTATCAACTTTTTTATTTACAATGTCATCCATTACCTCTCTGATAATCCATAACAAATCTTGAGTTCATTTTCCTTTCCTAGCAAAAACAGTTTTCTCATATAAGTTTTCTATTTTATTTGTTAACCTTTTAGTTAAAATTCTCATGAAAATCTTATAATCTGTGTTATTTAAAGTTATTGGTCTCCAATTCTTTATATCATCCTTATCCCCCTTTTTCTATATAAACTGTATAACACTTGTACATATTTTTTATATTCAATACCTCTTTCAACCATTCATTCATAATTTCCATAAATTTTACTTTTTGCCAATACTCTAGTCCATTATATATATGATATTCTATACCATCCAAACCTGTTGCTATATTCATATTAATATATTTCAAAACTTTATTTAAATCTTTAATACTTATACTTTCCTCCAAATATTTCATTATCTTCCATAGTTAACTTCCTTGTTTCAAATTTCTTCTTATTATTTGTTTCTTTCTTATCAAATAAGTTTACAACATACTCCTTAATAATTGTACTTGTACCTCTTTGTGTTGTCATATGCCTTTCTTCTTTATCTTTTAGTTCCCTTATACTTATCAAGGGTATCAGAACTTGTAAGAAATTTGGGATGCATGGCTAGGCTTAAAAAGGCCCTTGTGGTCATTAGCATAGTAAACAGGTCTACTTTGTTTCATTGAAAACTCATTTCACTGAATTTCAGTTCACCCACACCAAATCTTTGAAAGCTCAAATTACTGAAAACTCATTTTACCGAATCTCATTTCACTGAAGTGAAGTACTGGCACTGTGTAGAGTACTGTAAGGCAACTAAAAGGTATATGCCATTTTCCCCACTGTACTGTGACACTGAAGTTAGTATAAATAGTTATGGGGTGAGGGAGCACAGCCCCCACATTGGGGGCAGTGTGGGGGGAGCAGCCCCCTACCTAGTTTGGTTTTATATTATATTTCACCGAAAGCTTCAAAACAATACATTTTAAACCATAGACATGCACACTTACAACACCAATGACTAACTCTTTCCAGAAGACAATATAAACCCAAACTAGGTGGGGAGCATACCTCTCAACCTGGAAACATAAAAAAATTGGGACAAAGGCCCATGAAAAAATTGGAACAAATCGTCACGCTGATTAACATAAAATTTACATACATAATTATGTAGCCCCACCCACTCCAATGGAATTGTGGGGTACCAACTTTTAAATGCAAACTGAAGAACAGACATTGACAACCAAAATATGATCATGATGAAACACAAAATAAGAAGTACAATAGTGTTTTATTTATATTAATATCTGAACTTGTGCAAAACTTAAATACAAATACAAGTGGCTGGTGGCTGTACTTGCCTTCAGCCTTATTTATTAAATAACATAAAACATAAACCAGAACAACAAATTATTTATATTATTAACACAAAATTTTGAACTTGTATAAAACTAAAATAAAATTCTCTTACATAAAAATAAAATTTACTGTCTTGAAAATTCATGCCAATATACAACCTGTTATTCTATCAACTTTCTAAGTTTGTAAGAGTAATACTTAGAAACTGTTCCTATTTTTGGGCCTTTGTACCATTTTTATTCATGGCATTTCTTACTCTAAGAGGATGAGAGGTATGTAACAAGTTTAAAGTAAAAATAAAATAAAAATGTTCTCGTCCTGCTCCCCTTGGTTCAAACTTTCCAGAACATCTATTAAGAAATGTTTTTTCACACTCATTCTTAAGTCTCCAAGTGTTACAGCAGTTCATCTTCAAGATTTTTTTCATCTGGACTCTTGTAAATATGCACAACCTACTACTCTGAGCAAAAACTAAAGCCATGAACATGAATTACAGTTGCACACATCAAGCTATCTCGAATCAGAATTACATTAAAGTCTGTTCAGTAGAAAAAAAGTAATGGAGTTCAACATCTGTGGCTTCTTCCTTGTAAGTAAGATAAATGTAAAAATACATGGAACATCCATTTATCATACAGAAAAAATTGTAAAATGTAGCATTTAGAAAACTGCACTTTTAAGTAGTTCACCTTAGAGTCAAAATGTTTTTGATCCGGATACAAAATATTAAAGTTCTGCTGTATAAACACAGTGCACACACACACTTAACAAGAACATTTACCATAATTAGAGTTGCTGTCTGGGGCTGCTAATGTTCCTCATAATAGCAAAAGCATTATTTCTTAAACAGTTTATTAAAAATAAAACTTCTGATAGTCTCAAAATAAACTAGAATCACGTAAAGCAGACATCACAATTGCCTCTAAACTAAGCTCCATGCAGAAACCATTGCTTGTACTCTCTTTCACAACCCAGGGAAAATTCAGTGTTCCAAATTTGGCAATCAAGACAATTTTGTGGATCTTGCAAAGATGACTGACTAGCACTGATGCATATGGAAGTTGTAGCCATCTATCTAATCTGGACAACAAAGAGACAGACATCTCACCTGCAGCTGACTGCCATAAAACTCATTAAAATAAACTGAATTCTAGCTTTGGCCATTAAGAATGCAATTTAAGTGTCGACATCATTTACTCATATCCAGAGTTGATCCTTTGGTACAATGCAAAATGGCGCTGTGAAGGCACTTCACACATGCATTAGAACTTGAAGTCCCTCTTCAAATCAGCATCTTAAATCAAAGTCATACCTTGGCTTACTATCAATTAGATGACCTCCCCTCCCCTCAACACCATCTGCTCTTAAATAAAAAATAAAGGTAGGTAGGTAAATGCATATACATACATTCATACACAGAATAAATTTCACAAACCTAATTTAGAAGAATTAACTCTCTAGTCTTTACCTCTGCCTCAGTGTGTTTTATTGTTCTTTGTTAAATGTATATTGCACAAGACAAGACTATACCTCTAAAAGCTCTTTCAAGTGCTTAAAAACACTGCAAGGGCTTAGTAAGTCTACTATGACTCAGAAGTAACATTTCATTTTCTTTCTTATCTTTTTCAGCTTTTTATAGTAATTGTTTTACTATTTTTACTTGCTGGAGGTGGAGGAGCCAGGGGAAGAAGCAGCAGTGGAAGAAATACATTTTTTCATGATGATCGATTGATCACCGCTGCTGCTGCACAGCTCCGAGTCCGTTGTCTTCTTGTTCCACTGCTCTCTGCCTCTGACTGCTGCCAGTACTGGGGGACACTAGGTTCAGGGAGGATCAGGACAGGAGTTTTGTTCAGGGTAACAGTTATTTTAAATTAAAAAAAAATACACTTTCTGCTAGCTTGTCTGCTCTGCTACTGTCTCTGACTGCCGCACACTACAGTCCTGAGTCTGTTACACTGACACTAGACACTTTTTTCCTTGTCTTGGTCTTCTTTTCTGCTGCTCTGACTGCTGCTGGTGCCAGATCAGGAGTTTCAGCCTCAGGAGAGATGAACACACACAGTCACACTTATTTTAAATAAAAAAAAAAAAAAACACACTAGCTGCTACTAGCACCTTTTGTTGTCTCTGCTCTGCCTCTATCTGCCAAGTTGATTCAGATGGTTGGTAACTGTTGTTGTTCTGCATCTGTCCCTTCTGCCTCTCTCTCTTTATTCCCTATCCCAGGCATGCATTACATGCTGTTGCAGCATGCTAGACGTGTGAGTGATGATGAGACCAACAAGTGCACTGCTAGTGTAAATAAACTTGTCTGAGTCATCTCTAACATTCAGAATCAGTAGCATAAACAGCCAGCAATGTCTATGTGCAACAACCCCATACACACGTACATTGTCCACCACAATATTGGTTACATATGATGATATTAATTATCACTTTAACGTCACAGACAGCAACTTGATCTTTCAGTAAGGGGAACATACACCACAGTGTTTTCACTTATATAAGACTGGCTTGGCTTACCAAAACACAATTAATCTATCTGATTCTGATTATAGTAAAGTGTTTAGGATTAGGGGTTAAGGAGCAGCTTCGGCATTTTAGTGCAGGACAGGTACAGGATCAAAATACTAACCCCTAGACTAGTGTGTGTGTGTGTGTGTGTGTGTGTGTGTGTGTGTCTGATTGAATACAAGTAACAAGCTGTTTTTTTTTTTTGGAGTAAGAATAAGGAATAAGCATAGCATACATGATATCAAGCATTTTGTATAGACAGTGAGCATAGTATGTACAGTAAAGTAAACTTGGGGACTGGAGCAACTGTGGAAACTCTCACAATACAAATCACAAACACACCAAAATAAAGAAACATGTTGAATGTTTCCAAATATAGGAAGGAGTTGAAAGGGGTAGACATCATTACCCATCGAAGGAACACTAGGGGGGCATTGTCAGAACGTGAATGAACCCATGTCCTAAGTGTGTGATGTTACACTTTTAATAGCTCATTCACTCAGCCCAGAGAGCAGCCCTCAGCCAAATTCAGACAGGCTGGCAGGCTGCTCACAAAACTGATGTCACCGCGCATGCCTCCACATGATGATGTTTGCCCTAAAAAATACAGAAAAAAAATGTTAAAACAAAATCTGGAAATTCGGAAGTTAGTGGTGCCACTTGGGAATTGTGGCACCCCATTATTTGGACCTCAAAATCTGGAAATAACCAAATAACCCCACTAAAGTGGGGAAAAGGGTATATACCTTTTACTTACCTTACAGTACTCTACACAGTGCCAGTACTTCACTTCAGCGGAATGAGATTCAGTGATATGAGTTTTCAGTAATTGGTGAAGATGAACTGAAATTCAGTGAAATGAGCTTTCATTGAAAAAAAGTAGACCCTAGTAAACTCCTATAAACCTATGAACTCATTTTTCTTCCTTTACTGACTTACTTAAATATGGTACAACATCTTCCTTTTTTCCTTGCACACAATATTTTTGTTTATATAACCTCTTATTAATTTTCTCTTGGTTCTTTTCATATACTTCTCTTTCTTTTTTTTAAAAAAAATCTCTTTTTTTAAAATACGAGTAAGACGCTGTCTGGTTCGATTCTCAGCTAGACCGTTTTCTGTGTGGAGACATGCTTGAATGGGCGTACCTTCATTGAAGGTTGTGCGTCAGGGCTAGTAACTCTGCATGTAAAAATCAACTACCAATCATTAGCGGACCGGAGTTCCACTGTGGCGACCCCTAACCGGGAAAAGCCGAAAGACACAAACAAACTAAATATATCTTGTCTTAATTTCTTATACATATTCTTTTCCATTTTCCTCTTATGTTCAATACATTCCAAAAAAAAATTTTATATTTTTTCTTTAAAGCTAATCCACCATGTTGCTCAGTTTTCATAAAAATCTCTCATCCCTATGTAATTTTCTCATAATGCATATAATACTCTTTTGTCACCCTTCTCTAATTCTTTCTCTTTTAACCTTTTAATTCCTTTTCCTATTTTATATATCCTTCCTTTTCTTGTACTGTTATCCATATTGCCAAATGAACCAAAAAGCCTGTATTTTTGACTCCTTGTTGCACAATTTTTAAACTTTCTGAAATTAAGAAATAATTTAGTTTGTAATTTCATTTCTTTTATATGCCCAATGACTATTCTCTCATACATTTAGTTTTACATATCTCATAATTTCATTAACTATGTGAACATCATACAATTCTTCTTACTTATTCTTAAATTATAATTGAAATCTCCTGCCAATATTATATCCATATTTACACATACATAATCTAATATCTTTTTAAACATATTTTCTTTTTTGTTACATAAGCATATACAGCTATTATTCTAAAGACACTTTTCCATCTTACTTCTATCACACTAATGTGTACTAATTCCACAACTGTCATATCAAATACTTTTATATTTGTTTGACATAAAATACTTATACCAGAACATATTTCTTTGTCTGAGTTCCATATAACTGAACTATTCCACATTTTCTCTGTAATCTTTCTTCATCTGTTAATAACCTAATATCTTCTAATATAATAACATGAGCATCTAATACTGCATACTATTCTAACATACCTATTCTCCTCTTGATGTATTTTATTCTATTAATGTTTACAGTTAACAATTCCAGTTTTCACTAAATGAAATGTAAAAGAAAAATGTAGATGAAAGAAATGGAATCTTATCATTTACCTTTCTGGTTCTCTTTAATTGTCATGCATATGAATTTTCTTTTCCTTTGTTTAACCCTCTTTCCTCTTGTATTCTTCCATCCTTTTACTATTGTCCAATTAACATAATCTTCTTCACTTGTCTCATTATTTTTTCCACTTTTTTATTTACTTCTTTAACTTTACTTTCAAAACCTTCATCTATCTCATTCTGATCTATTTCATCCTGCCTTACATTATTTGCTTGATCCACATTGTGTTTCTTCCATTTCAAGCTGTACTTCATCTTTATTACATTCTAACCAAACATGTCCAATATTACCACCACACTTTTTACATTTTAAATTGCATTTTTTGCATCATGTCCTATTTTTCCACACATATAACATTTCCTTTTATTACACTGTCCTATTAAATGGTCATCCTCTCCACAAAAGAAACAAGTTTTAGGTTGCCCCTATATCTTACAAAACTTCCATTACTATTCACATGTATAACACTTGCTATGTGCTTTATATTATTATTTTCCATATTTAATATAATGCCACATTCCCAGGCTGCAGTCCAAACTCCTTTTTCATCATAAACTTTTGTAGTGTCCATTACTTCTTTACACATAAATAATAACTACTTTTTAAGTCCATAACTTCCACCTCTGCTCTAAATTGAACCAATAATCTTTTTTTAGTTTGTGTAAAAAAGAATGTATTACATACTCTGACCAAGGATAAACATGCTTTTTTTCTTCAAACTTCCCCAGAAAATTTTCCATATATTAAGCATTTTCAAATAAGTGACAAAATGTTTCTTTATTAATAAGAATAAAGGCTCTTACCTCCTTCGCAGTAACATCTAAAGGCACAATTAAGGAGTCTTAGATCTCATACCTATCTAATCCTTATTCCTTTTTGCTGGTTATTCTAACTGTATACTTCTGTTTTACTTCCTTTTTTTCCTTTTTCTTTTCTTCATTCCCCTTATTTCACAGTTTGTGTGTATGTTCAAACTTCTAGATCATCTTCTTTCTCCTCCTGTTCAATTTTCTCCATAATGTCACTCCAAGATGCTGTCACATCATCTCCTGGTTCACTTTGGTCAACCATCTGCTTCAAATAATCATCCCACAACCCTCCCAACTGGAGGGTTGAAATAATACATCGCTTTTGACTTCTGGAATCGTCTTTGAACAACCTCTGCTTAAAAAATTCCTCTGAATTGATCTGCATCACCTCCACTACATTACTTTGCTCAGACACCTCCTTTCCCTCTGGTACAAACAAATTCTCCGATCGTTGCGCATTAACATCCGATTTTGGTAGAGATTCTACCATTTCAACCATTTTCACCATTTCTCCCTGCAAAATTTTCCATACCTCCTCCCAGTCTCTCCAGGCCGCCTTTGTGCCTGGAATGGAAACTGGAGAAATTGAAGCATTACCTGCCAAATCTTCCCCCTACTGTATGAGTTGGGGAAGTTCCCTGATGACCTGGCTGAATTTCCCCTAGTGGTATAAATACAACCGCGATTCTCCCATGAAAAGATGCCTCTAATCTAATGGGACTAACTCACTCAACAAAGGATAAATAAAAAAAATAAATAGGCATGTAACTGTTTGAAAATAAAACCCATGACTTACTTTAAAATGCTGTGATAAGTAAAAATGTACAAGTCTGCCACATTTCACAGCACAAGCATCTGCAAGGGCAAACTAAAATTCTATGAAAAATTAAAGATAAATCTCTTTCTGTTGGGAATTAGAAGCTTAAAGCACTTGAATTATTTGCTTTAAATTTAAATTAAAAGCAGCAGTAGCATAAAAATGTGAAAAAAAGGTTGGTTACCTACATAAACCACTGAGAAAACTGTGTACTAAAAACATACGTTTCAGTGGCAAACTTCAGCCATCTCATAATAAATATGAAATAACTTTGTTATAAAATTGGCATTTATTGTAATTGAGCCCTGGGATTCAAAAACAGTTTTCACATTGCTGTAAACAATTTTGCACAAACAGAAACTTTGCGCTAGATGGGGCCATTTCAGAGGCATACTGAGAAAGATTGCCGAAAGCTAAGAAATATGTAAATGGTGGCATAATGAGATGAAAATGAGCAATAATATTAAAATGAGGGCAATCAAAATTACAAATGAGAATAAACAAAATGGTGGAGTGATTCAGAATCATATATAGTCCTCCTGGACAGACACTACCACCTGGGCTGCTGTACACATCAAATTCTTAGAGTTATGGGAGACAGACCATGAAAAGATGTATGAGGACATGATGGGTATACCCTAGGCATCTGCCTTAAGGATATTACACTATTTTCTTGCTGCCATGCTACCGTATGTTGTTTCCTGATACTACGGAGGAGACAGTCAACAACATGTAGGACTTTTATGAAATGGTGAATTTCTCTGATATATTGAGAGACATAGACTGCACCCATGTTACCCTAAAGGCCTTAACTGGAGAATATATTTATTATATTTAAGAATTGGGCCATTCTTATGGCCTTGGATGAACTGAAGGCTATTTTAGGTGATAAACCATGTTTTGCGTATAGATATATGAAGACCCTAAAGAGCTTGTTATGCTATAAGGATTTTTGTAGATCCATGTACGTACCCATTTCAGTGAATTATGGTACTTACAAGTGTTTTAATTGTGTATGTTGTGTGGATATTTTTAATAATGATAGTGACATTTTTGTACATCCTACCAAATGGTAAAACTTTTAGATTTAAAGTGTCTGCTACTTGTAATACATCTTTTGTTGTTTATTTGGCTACATGTGCCTCATGGCCTTCATTTTATGTAGGTAAGACTACCCGTAAACTAAAGGAACGCATCACTGAACATAAATCGGAGATTAGGAGATGTTATGATAAGAATGCTTTGTATAAGCATTCATCTAGTTTTGGTAATGAGCATAAATTTAGATTTAGGGTGATTGACATTGTATATCCTACATTAAGAGGTGGTGATATTAATAACCACCTAGAGACTAAGAAGTATGAATGGATTTTGAGATTTGCTGCTGATTCACCCCCAGGTTTGAATAGCATGGTTAGCCTTAAACCGATATTAGTTATATTACATAACACTAGACTGTGATAAAAATGTATATGAATATTGAATGATTTTCTTATATTTCTTATATTTCTTATGTTTTTAGAATATGTTTTATAACATGAATTATATTGTATACCCTGTAATTTATTTTGTATTTATGTTGTCACATGATTTCATTGGGCTGCTGGTCATGTGACTGTTGACCTGTATTTAAACTGTGAATTTTTGATGTGTATGTATTAGTATTGAAGAAGGGTTCTACCCGAAAGCTTTGCTTTATAAAGTGGTTTTCTCTACCAAGTGTCTTTGTTATACCATTATTTTGCAGCTAGTCTTTGGAGGATTTCAGCTGTGTACACTGGCATATTGATACACCCAGTGTAAGCAACACAGGCCCTCAACAGGCTTTGAGTGCTACTATTTAGTTTTCCTGCTAGTTCCATACACTGCTGCTATGTGGTTAATGTTGTCTGGGCAACCTCCTCAGTCACTGAAGTATGAAATTAGATGATATGTGTATGCACTCCTCAAGTAGACATAGGCCTACAACAGGACATCCTGCAAGATATGAATGCAGTCACTTTGTACTATACCTACATTCCTCTCTATGTGATTATGCATGTAGGTTCCCCTGACATCAATTAAAGTAACATAGGCCTGACATATGATGCCTTGGCACACAAGTACAATGATGATGACATTAAGTGTTATGCAGACCATGGAGTGTACATCCCCCTAGACTAATTCCTCACTGTGGTCAGTGACATGTGGGCATTGAAGAAACTATGGGATCCATAGCCTAAAACAGAAATGACTCTTTGCAAGTGTAGGTTCCCCAACTCCAACCACTTTAGTAATACCTCAGACACTTCCCAAATATATGGTGCATGTGAGTTGGGGTAAAGTTGAGTGTGTATGTACTGACATAGTTTGTAAACAGTAATGGCCTAAATGGCTGCTGGGTAAACATTCAGTGCATGCAACACTTTGAACTGTGGTACCTGCTCCCCCAGCAAATACAATCCACAATTGTACACTCAGCTTCCACAGAATAATATACACAACAAAAATATTCCCCTGCAGCTTCTGTTGTAAATATCACCTACAGCAACGCCTCCTAATGCAGCTTCTGTTGTAAATATCACCTAGAGCAACACCTCCTAACACAACGGTCAGTTGGTCAAACACTCATACCTTAGCCTACAGGTATGAGTATGGCATATGTTTCTTATAACAGGAGAGAACACTCATACCTTATGTGGAATGTACCATGCAGCTTCAGTTACACTTCATGTACTCTGCTATGAGAGTAGACCATCATCAGTGCATACAGTGCCCACCCACAGTGGCAGCATTACTGATAAATGAAACCCACAAACTAAACAAATATATACAATAGCACACTGTCATAGATATCATGAAGCACAGAAAAGGGACAGCAGTAAAAAAATTAGTAAAATACCATTCCACATTAACTTACCTTTCTGAAACACTTGCTGCTTGTAATCATTGTAAACAACATCAAGACTTCTATCCTGAATAGTGCTCTGTTGCTCTCTTCTATGATGCAGTGAACTCCATAGGAGGTGCAGGTGTTTTATTATGCAGTTTTGAAGCTTTTAAAATGGTCCTTATGCTAATGAGTCTCATGTGAATGAAAATTCCTGTATCACGTTTATTTCATTGCACAATTAACCAGCACTATGCTAAGAGGCTTGCTTGGCTATGTGAACTCATTTGAGCACCTATGGAATTCAGTGAGCATGCGTGGGTGTGTCAACAAATCATGTGGATGAATATATTGCACTCACATAGCTAATATAGTGATTACAGAACAAAGGTGTTAAGAGTCAGGCCAGCTCCCTAATGTAATTCTGAGACTTGTAAGTGTAAACCCACTGGAGAACAGTGATTGTAGTATGCTGCTATCTTCCTTTAAAGTTATATTTTGCAGGGGGGGTTTGTCTCTGCCCCCCCCCAAACTTATAGATACTGACTCTATGACTGCAGTACATTAGAGAAAAGGGAATATTATGAGAAACAGCAGTCAATGTTTTGGTATAACTCTGCATGTTGTTCATTCAGTCTTGCTATTTAGAGACTTGCACTAATGAGTCTTGAAAACCTCCGTGATGTTTATAACCTTTTTACATTATAGTGTTCATACCCTAACACCATCATTCCACTCCATGTATTTCCACATTATACAATGGTGGCATGGCAACTAGTCATGCTAATTAGCTGCCCAATGTTGTGCATCATGTGTCCACTCAATCATGCATTACTGTGAGAAGGTTACCATAGTTCTTTGGACTGTGACCTGGTGAATGGCCATAGCTTCCAGGGGCACTGTTGCTGTCAGTGCTCCAAAGTGTTGCCCTAAGGAAAGTAAAATATTTATTTTCTTGTGCCACCAGTGCCACCAAGAGTGTCTGATTGGGTCTCCTATGAGGGTCCCTAGTATAAACTGGTATGTGGTACACTCTTGTAAGGGCAGTGTCTCATGTCACTGGCATACCCAACGTTGGTGAGCAGCACCAGCCCCTCTTACAAAAACCTGTGGTATAACAGGGACTTACCTTCTTCACTGATGGGAAGAAGTTAGAGCAAGGGCTCTGGAAATATGTTGTAAGTATGCTGGCCCTATCAGTACCATGTTATTTGCCTTATAGCTATTTGTAATCTTAGTAGACATTTAAATGATGACTGCTATATTCCTTTTTATTGTTTTGCAGATCAGGCAGAGAAGAATGCTCTCCTGTTCCAGAGACTGCAGCAATGATCAAGGTGAAGGGGTGGTTATACTTTCTTTTTCTGCTATGTAGTACTTAGTAATATTGCTGCCACTTGGCTGTGGCCATTGCTGGAGTTTGTTTGATTATCTGTGCTACATCACACTGTTAAACTGTTGCAGTTTACCTATTGCTACTACCATAGTTTTTGTAGGTATCAGTGAAAGTTATGTATTACATTGTTATAATACTGAAGCACAGGTCTGACAGTTGCCCCACTTTCTATAGGTATAACTGAATCATCTAAATCTCATTTCTTTGAGCAGTAACAGAGTATAAAGGATTACTACATATAAAATCACTTTAGCTAGCAGATCTAGGAGACTCTGTCTCTCTGATATCCTCCCTGTGGGAGGAATAAAGACACCTTGTTGAAGTTTCCAGTAGTTTATTCAGTTAAGCAGGTAGATCTCTTGTTCTAATACATTACATTCAACAAGTCAGTTATTTAAAGTCAGTTACAGACAGTGGTGGGAGGTTCCATGGGAGCTGACTGGAGGAAATTTTAGGAGATAGAAAAACAAGGAACCAATCCCAAAGCTTAGAGGTTAGTCCCTTATTTGAATATTCCTGAAAGTCCTGTGAGAGTTTACCAGCTCAGCAACCTGTGGAACCTCATTCTTAGTTAAAAGGTTTTATTTGTATTTTTAACTATTAACAAACAAAGCATGACAGCACACTATGAGCTACAACTATATAACTATATTCAAGAAAACACTTTTGCCTAAGCTTCATCATGTCCGTCTAATAGAGTGGTTTCCACTTTGATAATTGAAAATGCCTGCTTTTATGAGGCTATCACCAGACTTTATTACTCTGTTTTGTAACACATAAAATGAGATGCTGTATCTGCATCAGTGGGGCTCATATTCCTTGGAGCCAAGTATGAAAACTACCTTTTTCCAGTATATCACATGTAAAATGAAAGGCTATGCCCACATTTGGGGATCATTGTCTCCTGACGTATAATATGAAAGGCTAATATTCTCTTGTATAACAAAAAGCTTTACACTGCTTGCTTATAAGAAACTCATATATATGATTAATGTGACCAGTCCCCGTTCTTCTTCCTTTTGATAAAGACAGCTCTTTTTATATGCAGGGGAGGTAGTCACTTAAAGCTACACTAGGTGATTCCCATTTCTGAACAGTATTTGCACATACCTCCCAACAGTACCAAATTACTCAGTTTTTACTGAGTTTTGGGGTCCAAATAATGGGGTGCCATGATTCCCGGGTGGCACCCCTTAATTTTTGATTTTTTCCTAGCTTTTTTTATTTTTAATTTTTTTCCCGGTTTTGAGCTGACATCATCGTGTGAGCGATGATGTCAGCTCCATCAGGGCTACCAGCCTGTCAGAATTGAGCTCAAGGGCTCAGATGCTCGGTGCACACATTTCCAGACATTAAATGGTTCCATTTCTGCTGGATCTGTGAACAGGAAACATTATTGAAATATGGATCTATTCTGCAGTCCAGTATGAAATCTCTTATCTGCAACAACGAGCGTGAAATGGGAAGTCCAAGGTTCATAGGAAGCATGTATCTGCAATGAATGGGAACTGAACGAGTAGGAAACATGTTTATCATTTATTTATTCTGCCACAAACTGTGTTGTTCAAATGGATCTATCTACCATTCTACATGTTTTTTCTGCCGTTCTCAAGTCCAGGGTGAACAAAGTGTGTGTGTGTGTGTGTGTGTGTGTGTGTGTGTGTGTGTGTGTGTGTGTGTGTGTGTGTCTGTGTCCCAGTTTAATATACCTGGTGGCTAGAGGTACTCAGGCTCAAACCCTGTACCTTGGGTACAAGGTAAAAAGAGCCTAAAGTCCCTAGCCCACCACCATTTGTGAATTTATGCCTCATATGTTTGATCTGTTCCTCATAAAATCTGTGGTTTTCAGGATTTTTGTGGCAAATCACTGAAGGATTGAATTCACTAAATAATGGCAGGTATTTGAATTTCAGACTTCATATTCTTCAGAAAATAAATGGTAACACAAAACCTTTTATTCTAGCAATTTTCTAAGTTTATAAGATCAGTATGAAATTTGTCCCTATTTTGGGGCTGTATTCCCCCGTTATTGGCTTTTTCCAGTTTTTTTGTGCTAAGAGGTTCAGAGCTATGGTGAGAAGTGAGAACTGAATTCACTAAATGATAGCCATTTGAGTTTCAGTCTTCCTATGCTGTCTTTCAGGAAACTGCTGATATGGCATAGTGGTATGTTGCTCTGACTGTAGTCACAGGGTTCTGGTTTCAACACTTGGCAGTGACATGCATCATGGTAACACAACATTTTATTCTAGCAACTTTCCAAAATGTTTGCCCCCCACCAAAAAAAAAACAAAAAACAAAACTGAAATTGAAAATTAGTGTGATATGCTGTGCAAAATGCCTATGGCTTACACTACTGTAATTCTATTTTTATATATACTGTGTGGGTGAGGAAGTAAACATTTATGATGGACATGTTCTGAATTGGGCAGTTTTGTCATTATTGGTTCATGGATTTTGTTTCATTGCCTACTGGAAAAAATGTCCAAACAAATTTAAAATGCACTCTGTCTAACATGTGTGCTGTATTATACAAAGAATATAATTTAATAAAGTCAGGAAGGTGTATCAAAGAACACATGTATGTTTCTTGTTTTGTGTGCAAGGGGCCAATGATTTGAAAACAGCCCAAAGGCAATCTTTATCCACCACTGGCCAGATGCATTTTCTTTGGATGTGGTGTGGGTTTCAATGTTGTTTCAATGAATGTGAGTTTCAAGGGCAGAGAAATTTTAAGGACAAGTCTATTTTCCTTGTGAGACAGTATTGCTTTGTTTAGCAGCTTTGTTTAGCAGATGTCTATTAGTGTTTGTGCATTGTGCTATAAAATGTAAAAATAAAATCCAAATAATCATTGTAGAAGTAAAGCAGTATGCACACATTAGTGTTTATAGTAAATGGGGGAAAATAGACAGGTAATGGGACATTGGTATGGCTGTAGTGGGACGCTGGTGCCATATTTTGGTTATCCTTCAGTTTGCATTTGAAAGGTGGTATCCCACAATTCCATTAGAGTGGGTGGGGTTATGTAATTATGTATGCAAATTTGATTCAGCATACAGATTTGTACCTATTTTTCATGGGCTTTGCCCAAATTGTTGATATTTCCAGGTTGAGAGGTATGTACCTGCATACAGTGGAAAACAAGTCACAATGCTCATTTTTTATGGAGCTCATGGATGTGCACAAGTAGAAGGAAAAAAAGTAAAAAGTGAGTAAAGTTTGAGACCTCAGAATCTTTTGTGTGGACTTACTGTATCCATGGTATAAAAGTCCATCAAGTGGTGAACTGCAGAGAATACAAACACTTTTAGTAAACATAAGAATCTCATATTTTCTTTGAGTATAGACAAATTGTGCCTAAACATCTTTATCTGGCTGATACTTTACCAGATCACCCAGAAATACCACAGAACAGCTTCATGAGAGAATTTTGACTTTGACATCATGGAAGTGCATAATTTTTCTACCACAAGACTTGATGAGCTGAGAGATCATACAAAGATGGATCCAGTTTTGCAAAAGCTAAATCATTACATTAATGTTGGATGGCCATCAAAGCAATTTAGTGTACCATTTGAAGTGCAAACTTATTTTCCTTACAGAGATGAGATCATGAAAGATGGCATTATTTTCAAAGGTCCTAAAATTGTTGTTCCTGCTTCCTTACAACATGAATATATCCAGATTTTGCACCATGGTCACCCAAGTTCCAAATCTACCAAAAGAAGGGTGAGAAGACTAGTATTTTGGCCTTCTCTAGCAAAAGACATTGATAAAGTACTTTTTTCTTGCCCAGTATACAATAATACTAAACCGAATTTGCAAAGAGAACTGCTTCAGCTAAGCCTAGTTCCTGAACTACCTTGGTCAACAGTATCCACTGATATTTTCCAGTTGAACAATTAGCATTACTTGGTATTGGTAGACTCTTATTTGAACTGGTTTGTGACTGATTTACCACCTAACCTAATGTCCACTGCTGTTATTACTAAGTTGAAACATCATTATTCAGTTCATGGTAGTCCACACAAAGTAATTTCTGACAATGGTACTCAATTTACAAGTCAGTTGTTTCAGAAATTTGCAAAAGAATGGGACTTTGTACATGTTACTAGTAGTCCAGAATATCCACAGTCAAATGGGCTAGCTGAATGTGCAGTGCAGAGTGCAAAGCAATTATTTGTAAGGTCAATGTGTGACAATACTGATGTCTTTTTGAATTTACTTAATCCTAGAAACTTACCCTGTGACAATATACTTGGCTCACCTGCTGAAAGACTTCTATCTAGGCAAACCAGAACAACGTTGTCTATCAGTTCTGGTTTGTTGAGGCCTAAAGCTAAGAACAACAGGACAATTAGAGCTCAACTATTCAGAAAGCATTCTTTCCAGAAGTCCAGCTATGATATATAGAGCAGATTTCTTCGTCCGTTGAACAAGGAGAGACAGTAAGGATACAAACCATGAAAGGTTTCAACTGGATTGGTTAAGTAACAGGTATATGTACCGAGCCGAGATCCTACTTTGTAGAATCTGAGGGTGTGGAGTACAGGACAAATCGCAGACATATTCTTCCTGTATCAGAATCAATATTGCAGCATTGTTCCTGTGATGCAGACTCTAGATCTCAGAGCAATCCAGACAGTGTTCCTGCTGCAGAACATATCTTAACCTCTACCTCCAGTCCTAATGATGTTTCTGATGTCCCAAAAGTTGAGCATTCAGCAAGGACAGTCCCACTTGCTAGACCTGATTCCAATTTCTATGTCACATGATTTGGTTGTATTTCCAGACCTAGTGTGAAATACACAGAAACTTGGACATAACTGTGTATATGTATTTAGTTCTGTGTAAATGCATGACAGAGAATTATTTATATTGATTGCATGTCGATTAATATCATCAACATTGCATGATTTATTTCTTAAAGAGGGAGGATGTAGAATGGAATAAGTGTGCTGTATCTTTAAGAAGCATTCCAAAGACTGAACGTCCATATAAATAGTCAGCACGTGCTAGGTTTAGTGCCATTTTGTGAGTGCAGCCAGAGAGTGAGCATGTATGAATGTAATAGCTGGTTTGTTTATAAGTTTATCTAAGTTAAAGTTATTAAGCCTCAGTCCTGATGTGTTTGTGCATAATAAATCTGCTTGAACAAAACCCACAAAGTCTCGTCTATTGTATCCTGACTAGATAAGTGACAGTGATTTTCCTGCTAACTACCACATCAATAGAAACACCGTAAGCAAGCACTCAGTGGTGAGAGACCTGGCACACAGGTTGACAGCAACCTTACCTTTGATCCCATGTCTCCACAGTGGTAAGAAGGGCATTCTATATTGCTCATCCCATAAGTAAGGGCATTGTCTCCAGAAAAAAAAATAAGTTATAACCTCCCTGTACTCTTCCCTCATCAGGCCAGTAATTGAGTACAATGCCCCTTTTGGTATGTACCTTTCCAGGTATCTGCAGCAATTGGAGAGACCACAAAAGTTCCTCACAAGGAGAATTCAAGGTATTCAGCATCTGTCCTATGTGGATCAGCTGAAATTGCTGTCACTTTACTATGTTTCATACAGACTACTCAGAGACAATCTCTGCCTTGTGTATAAGGCAATATCTGACTCTGCTTTATTGGAAGTGATGCATATCCATAAGTCCAATGGCTCACAGGTTACTCACACTAAAGACCTTAACCTAGTATGCGACATTAATAGAACCTGCTGGAGGTATAGATTTGTTTCCAAAGGTTACTGCACCTGTGGAACAGACTCCCAATTCATGTCAGGCAGAGCACCTCTTTGGCCCTCTTCAAGCGCAGTCTGGACAATTGGATGAATAACTGTAAATTTACCCCAGGGTTCCACTTGTGTCTCTCCTGGACAGGGGCAATATAGGTGCTGATCATGGAAATGAGGGCAGAACTTGACTAGGTTTGTAAAGGTCCTAGGGGCATTAGCCTAGTAACTTCCTATGATCCTAAAAATCTGCATTTACTAAAATGTTTATTATGTGAACAAATAATCTTATTTGATGTAACTGCCAACAACATCCTACATGGCCCAACTCATAAGTAAGGGTATTTCATCCAGGAACAAGGAGGTCATAACATCCCTGTACTCCTCCCTTATCAGACCCATTATTGTGAACAATGCCCCCTTCAACATGTACCCTGCCAACCACATGCAGCAGCTGGAGAGACCATAGAGGTTTCTGACCAGGAAAATCCAGGGTCTCAAACACCTATCCTATACAGATAGGCTAAAAGCCCTATCCCTCTACTCAGTCTCATACAGACTGCTCAAAGGTGGCTTGTGTCTGGCATACAAGGCCATTTCAGACCCAGCCTTGCTGGAGTTGCTGCATATCCATAAGACAAACTCAAGACAAACTCCACTCACACAACCCACAAGCAAGGCCTCAACCTGGTCTGTGACATTATTAGAACTTGGCAGGATAGATTTCTTTCCCAAAGACTCCCCCATCTATGGAATAGATTCCCTCTCCATGTCAAGCATAGTACCTCTCTAGCCTTATTTAAGAGGAACCTGGACGACTGGATGGGAAACAGAAAATACATCCCTGTGATCCCACCTGTGTCCCTGCTGGACAAGGGAAACAGGTGCTAACTTTGTGGGAACATGGGCAAAATTCTTGGTTAGGCTTATAAGGGCCTCCAGGCCAATAGCCTAGTATCATCCTATGAACCTATGACATACAGAATATAGCAGTGTGGAGTGCTGCCAGGAAAAACAATTTTAATTGTACTACAGAAAGTTTGTTATATGCAGGCCCAGTGGCTACTGAATATATACGTGGATGCTGTGGGTTAGTTGCAGCGAGAGGTAGAATGATCTTGGTCCCAGAGCATGGTTTTAAAGCACTCCAGTCTGAGGTCTTCAATGTCAAGCTTCCTCCTGAGTCTGGGAGTTATTGATGGCTCTTCTGTTCAGATTCTTCCTCTCTCTCCAGATTCCAAGTGGTGAAGTCAGGACTCTTCTGTTCAGATTATTCCTCTCTTCTGGTTCCAGGTGGTAAAGTTAGGGGAAAAGAAGGCTAGAATGCTCTGTACCTGGCTAGATAAAGGGCTGGAAACTGGGAGGGATCAGGTGGAAGGGCAGAGAGAGGGGATGGTGCCATGGGGCCCAGAGTGAGGTTAGATGATGTAAAAGGCTGATGTAATCAGTATGGGAGTGGGCTGTCAATCTAACTGGGAGGCAAGAGTTTGGTTACCTTTTCTCACTCTTAGCACCAAAGTCCCAAATCAGTAGTAGAAAACAAAAAAAAACACATTTCAAATAACTGAAAGTTTCTGTTGAAGTTTGTGCACATCATGAAGTAAAAAACACTTTCAAACCCATGCCAGTTACCTATAGATTTGCACACTTCTAGAGATCACACATATACCAAAAAGAAAAAAATCTAATGTGGCTTGTTTTCCATATCACTAGTTCCCCAGATAAACAATGCTAATGTAGAAGCAGTGAATGTAATTACTTGATTACAATTTAATTAAAATGTAATTACTTGATTAACTTTTTCATATTAACAGCAGCAATTGGGATTAATTGACAATTTATGTCCAAAATCCTGGGTTACATGTTTTAGCTGCATGATTTATGGTTTAGTTTCCAGAGTGCGAGCACACTTTTAATGGAAATTCTTGAGTTTAGACCAGAGTGGTAGTGGGTGTCAAGCCTGATCTGCCAGCTCAACTCCATTTTTTCCAGGATTGCATTTTTGTTTCCTTTGAGTGGACCCATAGTGAGCTTGCCCAGGATGTGGAAGTGGAAACCCCCATGGTCTGGGAAATCGCAGCAGTGTTTTCGTAGTTGATTTCTGAGGCTCTGGAGTCTGATGTCAGACAAGTGGTGTGCTATCCTGATTTTGAATTTGTTCACAGTTTTCCCTATGTAAAAACTGCAGCCATTAATTTGTGCATGGTATGTCACAAAAGCAGTATTGCAATTACCAGAACAAGTGCTGTCGATTTTTCCTGAGTACTGCACAAAATAAGTAGTCCTTGTTGCTTATGTATTTGCAGTAAGTGCAAAAAGGGGACACAGGGGTAAGTTCCTCTGTTGTCTTCCTCTGGTGTGAATTTGTTCTCTATCCAGTCCCTAATGTTCCTGGATCTCTTAAATACTAAACAAGGATAAGGTCCTAGAAAATTTTCCAGTCATTTATTGTCTGTAATCATTACCCATTTGTCAGTCATGTTCTTTCTGATTGTTTTATAATCTACTGTAAAAGTGAGTGTCATGCTTATTTTACTTTTGTCCTCCTTTGGATCCCGTTGTTGGTTTCTGTTGAACCCTAGAAGTCTTCCGGGGGGTCCCACAAGATGGGAAGATGGGATAATTTGCCTCTTTTAAAGTTTTGATGGGGATGAGGATAGAGTTTAGTAATCTACTGCTGTACACCCTAACCAGGAAGTCTTGCTGTAGGCTGATTAGATTTGTGATGAAATTTCTAAGCTCTTTGGAGACATGCAATTCTCCTCCCCTGAGATTTTATAATATTTCTCTTTGTGATCTAATGATGCATGCTTTTACTGTGCAGCAGCATATTAATCCTGGTTGGATTTCTGAACAGGTTGTGGGGGAGGCATTTTTTTAGTGTCCTTGGATATGGTTATGTCTAACAAGTTGACCGAGGTCTTGCTGTGGCAGGTTGTGAATCTCAGGAAGGTAGTGGACTTACTGATATGGTTAGAAAAGTCATTCAGTGTGGCTTTGTTCCCCTCCCAGATGATAAATATGTCATCAATAAAATGTAGCTAGCATTTCATCAGTGCAAAATAGAGGCTTTGGTACACCGCCTCCTCCTCCCATTTTCCCAGAGCCACACTGGCTAGGCTTGGGGCCATGGCTGCACCCATAGCTACTCCAGTAGTCTGCTTATAAAACTTGCTGTTGAACATGAAACAGTTATTCCTGATGGTTAGGTCCAATAACCTTCCTAGAACTTCTGTCCCTCCTGGTAATACATTCATGTCCTTTTCATATGCCACTGTTGCAGCTGGAATACAGTAGCTGTGTGGAAGCACTGCATAAAGCACTTCCACATCTATTATGACTAGGATAGTGGAATTGCTAACTGGACTATCTCTAATTTTACCAGTCTAACATAAAAGATTGTTATTGAATGATCAATTTCATGGAAAGTATGACAAGCCCTTTAAATCCAGTCTGATATGCTGTCTAATATCAGAATCTAATACAGGTAAGCTTAGGGCCTTAGACCTACTCCTAAAGAGAAAAAAATTGTTCCAGTTTTCTAAAGTACATAAAAACTGTAGAGAGCATAATTGTGGTTTTCAATATAATTTTCATTAATCAAATACTCCTAAAATAAAATAAAAACATGTATGTGTAAAAACAAAGGAGAATGTGGGAGTTAAATTTTAAACTCTGAATTCAGGCCAAGGTAAAGAAAACACTGAGTACTACAGATCCCTGATGTAACCTGATTTTATAAGACACACACGGACGTATACTGAGTACATTTATCACTAATATACAAAGGTCCAAAAAACACAGGAAACAGCCCCAATACTGAATAGACACACCGTAAAGAGATAAAAATAGTATGGTAGCAATATACGGTAGTCTAACCACGTAATATATTCAGCAAGTCAAAAGAACTCAGGTAACACACTTGCAACGTCTCCAAAATTCAGTATGCAGCTAACCAACGATCAGTTGAAGAAAAGAAACTCGCGCAATGTATCCAAAATATAAGAAACGTATTTAATCCATAGGAAAAAAGTAAGCACTTTCGCGTAGGATCACCTACGCTTCCTCAGACATAAAAACTCTCTAAAACTCTCCCACTTTTAAATACAAACAGGCGGGAAAAGTGCATTAATTAATTAAACAATCATTCAATCTTAATCTTATGCTGTTCAGAATTAAAGAGACAACAACTGTGGCAAGAACAGCCTCCTAAATGTAAACATAACTCGCTCAAAGATTCTAACAGATGTCAATCTGGCTGTACGATTCCTGCTCATAATCATCGTACTGGTAAAGCGTTATCATTAAGCATTAAAACCCAAGCATTCATGAGACCAGAAATTGCTTCTTATTACGAACATTAAAATATATATGCAAACCATATAGAAAACATCAATAATAAAATCACCATCAAACTTTCTAAGTACTTCTGATTATATCTTGCATACATAATCATTGACATAAACTATAAGCAAATACATAGCTGAAAAAACTCTTTTTGTATATAATGAAAACCTTATAGAGCGAAATCGCTAGTTATGTTATATCAAATAAGCTTGTATTCAGCAAAAACGCTCCTGTTCATGACCAAGATAAACAAAACTGCCATAACTTGTTATTAAAATATAGGGCGTGCGATCGCAATGGGTAACATTGTTCAAACTTGCTATTGCATAGCCTTGATAGTAATGTATACATTCCCAAGCGTTTGGTGAAATAAACTCCTTCCTGAGAGGTAAATATAGATATAAATAAAATCATACCGTTGAAACGTTATTTCACGAAAACACGTCAGTACGCATACTGGCGTGCAACATGTGATTCTTTCCGTCTAGACAACACGCCCATAATAGTGATGTTACTCAAATTTCTACTTGCATGAACATTAAAATTTAAACTACAGCAGAGAGTTCCAAAATAGCACCTACATATACCTAGTGCTTAATCGGATGGCTTTTGTTAGCGAGCTGCAGCATTCTGGGTGATAAAACAGGCTCTCCCCACATCCATCATGTTTAAAAATATATATATATACAAAAAGTGTATGTAATAAGCCTGTATTGACAGGCATCTTCGCTGATGCCAATACCAGGCAAACAACTAAAACCTTTTTTAACCTCATCAATTACTTGATTCCTGCTTCCAAGGGGAAACATAAAAATAAATATAATATACAATGTCTGACAGGCTAAATACTCGCCATATAAATAAATAAACATCAGTATATCAAACATGACTCTAATGAACGAAACTGAACGCATAGCATAACTGAAATCTTGGATACATAAAAACTTATAAATAACTATGATAAGTAGACACTATAATAGAGCCTATTAGTAGGTGAATCTCTACATCATCATAGGGGTCAACTCTAATAAAATATATGGTGTGGACTGTCCACAGAGACCTAATAAAGTATCTGAACAAATAAGTCCACAATGTCAAGGTAAGTACTATCATATAAATATATGCAAAAGCTAAGCTGTCATAAACACTCAACGTGCCGAACCAACATTTCTAGTTTAAATACGAAACAAAATAGGATATGTGGACATATATCAGTTATGTTAAAATAGGCTCCTATTTATATGTATCATTAACAGTCTTCAAATCACAACCATATAATGTGCAACAGAAGTCCAACAATCACTTTAAAACTCAAAGCGTTGTCAATATTATTATCTCAAGGAATTTTGATGCACTAACACAATTCAGCCAATTCTCAAATATCCAAGATGCCTGGATTGGAATGCACCATTCCATCTAAACAATGATAGGCATACAAGATAACTATTCAAAATTCTAAAGGATGTGGGAATAGTAATGTTGCAACCCCTGCCTCGTCACACGTGATGAAAAGCCTACAAGGCATATAATCAGGTATATTTATAATATAGGCTTGATAGTAATAAAATTGTTCAAGTCTGGATATAAATGTGCCCTCATTCTCAGGATACAATTTAATTCAGCCTTAGCTAACATATTGGCTGAAACACCACCCCTGAGGTTCACCTTCACTATTTCTAACACCCGAAACTGGAAAGACCGATGTGTTGGATACTCTATTGAATGCTTAGCTAGGGCATTGTTCTCATTACCCTTCTTGATATCGTATAAATGATTATAAATCCTATCGCTAAGTTTCCTTTTAGTGAGACCTATATAGAAGGCTGTGCAACTTAAACAATGGGCAAGGTATATCACATTGGTGGTCTCACAGGTAGCATGAAATTTAGGTGAAAACCTAAAATTCATGCAAGGATGTAAATAACCCTGAACAGAGGTGATATACTCGCATCTATTGCAATTGTTGCATGGGTATGTTCCCATTTTCAAGCTGTTACCAATACTGTGGGCCCCAGATAAAGAATTGTTGCATAGGATCATCTTCAAATTATTGCAGTTTCTATACAGAAACTATGGTCTATTGCCTATAATCTCCCTTGTGGCAATATCTAATGTTAACATGTTCCAGTTACGTGTGACTATCCCTTGAATAGATTTCACATCACTGGTATATTTGACAACGTACCTAAGTGTATCGGATGTTTGTACTTTGACCATATTTCTGTTCACATAATGTCGAGTACACGTGGCTACATTGGTATCAGAGCCCAGAACTACATTTCTGATGTCCTTGACCATGCTGGACTTATACCCTCTATCTCTGAACAATAACTCCATCAAATCAGCTTCTTTCTCCAACTCTAATCGATCTTTACATAACCTTCTCAACCTAATGAACTGGCTTTTAACAACTTGGAAGCAGGAATCAAGTAATTGATGAGGTTAAAAAAGGTTTTAGTTGTTTGCCTGGTATTGGCATCAGCGAAGATGCCTGTCAATACAGGCTTATTACATACACTTTTTGTATATATATATATTTTTAAACATGATGGATGTGGGGAGAGCCTGTTTTATCACCCAGAATGCTGCAGCTCGCTAACAAGAGCCATCCGATTAAGCACTAGGTATATGTAGGTGCTATTTTGGAACTCTCTGCTGTAGTTTAAATTTTAATGTTCATGCAAGTAGAAATTTGAGTAACGTCACTATTATGGGTGTGTTGTCTAGACGGAAAGAATCACATGTTGCACGCCAGTATGCGTACTGACGTGTTTTCGTGAAATAACGTTTTCAACGGTATGATTTTATTTATATCTATATTTACCTCTCAGGAAGGAGTTTATTTCACCAAACGCTTGGGAATGTATACATTACTATCAAGGCTATGCAATAGTAAGTTTGAACAATGTTACCCATTGCGATCGCACGCCCTATATTTTAATAACAAGTTATGGCAGTTTTGTTTATCTTGGTCATGAACAGGAGCGTTTTTGCTGAACACAAGCTTATTTGATATAACATAACTAGCGATTTCGCTCTATAAGGTTTTCATTATATACAAAAAGAGTTTTTCAGCTATGTATTTGCTTATAGTTTATGTCAATAATTATGTATGCAAGATATAATCAGAAGTACTTAGAAAGTTTGATGGTGATTTTATTATTGATGTTTTCTATATGGTTTGCATATATATTTTAATGTTCGTAATAAGAAGCAATTTCTGGTCTCATGAATGCTTGGGTTTTAATGCTTAATGATAACGCTTTACCAGTACGATGATTATGAGCAGGAATCGTACAGCCAGATTGACATCTGTTAGAATCTTTGAGTGAGTTATGTTTACATTTAGGAGGCTGTTCTTGCCACAGTTGTTGTCTCTTTAATTCTGAACAGCATAAGATTAAGATTGAATGATTGTTTAATTAATTAATGCACTTTTCCCGCCTGTTTGTATTTAAAAGTGGGAGAGTTTTAGAGAGTTTTTATGTCTGAGGAAGCGTAGGTGATCCTACACGAAAGTGCTTACTCTTTTCCTATGGATTAAATACGTTTTTATATTTTGGATACATTGTGCGAGTTTCTTTTCTTCAACTGATCGTTGGTTAGCTGCATACTGAATTTTGGAGACGTTGCAAGTGTGTTACCTGAGTTCTTTTGACTTGCTGAATATATTACGTGGTTAGACTACCGTATATTGCTACCATAATATACAAAGGTCTGTGAAAAGGAAAATAGATTTATATGCATATATTTGGGAGTGAAATCTACAGAAACAAAAGCCTGAGCTAGAGGTTGTGATACATGTATGACAGACTTATTAAGATGTTTGGATACTATCACACATATAATCTATAAAAATAAAAATCAGGCTTAATAAGAACTTGTTAAAATGTGAGCTAAAATAACACCTCTGATTGCCTTATCATTAGTTATGCCTGCAGAATTAAATATACATGCACATTAAACTAAAGTTATGAGTGTTTAAGAGAAAAATGGACCTTGATAGTAATAATGATGACATATATGTGCAGTTTTAAAAATGAATATGATTATGGGGACTAGATGGATGGGGTGATACTAAAATGCTTAAAAATGTATGATTGCTTCGTAATAGTTAATGTCTAGTTATAAAGAGTACACAGTTAGATGAAGTTTCATACTGAATACTTAGTCATAGATCTGTATAAAAACAAAACTCATTATTTGCTGTAAACATGATGTAGTAAGTAAAAATAAACATGCTTGGTACATTCTGTTGCTCTGCGTTTACAAGGCCAAGCTTGTCTTCTATGAAATAAGTGTAAATGAACTCCTCTTTCCCATTAGAATTAAAAGAAAGGAGGACTGTAATTGCCTGGTTTAAAATAAAATGAAACTTAACAACCATAGTATAAAAACATGAAAAATCATTATTTTCCTAAATAAACTTATGAGGAAACTGTATATTAATAACTTAAATAATTTCATTGGTAAAGTGTAGTCACACCATAATAAAACTAAAGTAATTGTGTTAACAAAAGTCATTTATCGTACCTGCCTTCATCTGTTTTTTAAATGACACTCTGCCAGATTTTCTTGTAATAAAGGTCCTTATAAATTTTGTACAGTATCATGAGAGTGTGAAATATTTTTTCAAAGAGTAAATCTGATAATCTAAAAAGGTTTTGATGTATCTCCTGCACCACAAAAATGATGGAGGTTCCCAAAACTACTTACTGTAATACGTGCACCCCAACAGGAAAAGAACTGACCACCAGATGACTCTAAACACACCCTTGAAACTACTAGCACCATCAAAACTTTAGAGGGGCATTAAGCTAGGTTATACAGCACAAGCAACTTTTTTAGATGATAGGGGTACCACATTTATTTAGAGCACAATAGGCCAGCTATTTAAAAAAAACTTTTTAAATAATAAGTGATTGTACAAGCAAAAAGTGAAGGTTTATCTCTTTTTTAATTTCTCTAAGTCTTTTGGGTTTATAATACCATGACGGGAATGGACCCCATTCCTAAGTCAATGTATGATTAAAGTTCATGAAGTTAGTATTGCTTCAATCATTGATGTTAGCCAGAAATGCTTTTCACAGTGCCTGCAATGTGCCAAGTAATGACTCCTGCAATTCATATGGACTTACATGTATTGGTAACATTTCTATGTATGATTGTAGATTCTTTTTTATAAGACCCATTGCTCCTACTACTATTGGAACTGTCTGGGTATCCTTCTTCCACATAGCCCTTGTTTCTGCCTGCAAATCCTGGTATTTTATGACTTTGTGTCTGCCTGCATGCAAGACACTGTAGTCACTGGGTGTAGCAATTTCAATGATCAATGCTACTTTTGTCTTATTTTCTTGGACTACTGTATCTGGTTTTCTCACACCTGTTTTCGAACTGTTGGTAATGGGTGATCCCATGTGACATAAACTTTATCATTTTCTAAAATGCTTTGTGGCTCATATTTGCAATGTTTTTCAGCTACTTTAATATTATAATGTTTGCACAATCCCCAATGCAACAGTCTTGCCACATCATTATGCCTTTCAGTATACAGTCCTTCTGCCATTAGTATGTCACAACCAGCAGCAAGATGTGGGACTGTTTCCAATTCTGTTTTAAAAACCTACATTTGTCTGTTTCTCTCACATGTTCAATGGAGTTTGTAAACCAATGTGTACGTAGTCCACTATCTTGGGTCACCGATATTAACCTTTTTTTTTGTAGGTTTCACGTGACTGTAATGATGTAGCAGTAACAAGGTGTATCACTAGTAAGTAGCCAGGCCATGGAGTTTGTTGCCATCTGCAACTGATTATGCTCTTTGTCAAGAAGCAAGAGGTGTAGGCAAATACCACAGTCCACATGGGAAACCAGGGCTTCAATGATCGTGGTTAAGTCTTCAGAAAGTATTTGATGCTTAATTCAGGCTATATTCCTGACACAGTAACAAGATGACTTAAAAACACCTGATAGATAGCACAATGTCTAAACATCTGAAATACCAAATCCCTCTACCAGTTTAAACCGATGAACGGCTGCTAACATGGCTCCTGCAGAAGCGTGTACCCAGGAACGAGTGCAAACATGGGTCCTACAGGTGGGCGAGTCTGGGAGTTCAATAATGTGGTCTTCAGCACTTCGATCATTCAGTACTATGGCTTCAGGATTATTATTTTCAAGACTGTGGGCTTAAATATTGTGATAGCAAACCTCTTTATTATGCTTTGTAGCTTACTGAAGACCATTTTTCTTTAGTCTTGGATTTCTGTTATTATTGCACTACTCAGTAATACTTAAGGGACTGAGACACTATATGAATTTATTTTATTGTTTTTTTTTTCAACCAAGCCAGACCTACTATACAGAAATGCATCCATTTAAGAAATTCTCTGAAGTGATGGTCTGGTCGAGTGTTGTCCTCAGAGTCACAGTATATTTAAGTAGAGATTCAGAGACTCAAACCTAGGTTTGTAGGATAAAGCCTACTAATACTTCATAATAAACATTCCAGATCAATGCATGACCACTACCGATAACTGACCTTCTCACCTCTACTTATGATTCTATATGCATTGGAAAGACTATGGCAAAGATCTTTCATTTTCTGTTTGGGAGGGCCTTTAATTCTGCTTAAAATTTCCCATATCTCACTTGGACTTGGACAACTCTCAGTCCACGGCTAAAAGATTAAAGCCACAATTAGGTGTGGTTTTCCTACTCTTAGCCTGTGTATCAGGCTTGATCTTTAGCCTACCAGCAGTCTTCTTCTTGCATATGGTAATAAACAGAGATCCAAAACAAAGTGTGTCTGTAGTCTTATCTTGTGAGACAACTAAATCCACCTTTAACATGGTATCAGAAATGTTTCATCACAACACTACCCCAACAATTAAGCATCAGCTTGTTTTTGTGACAGAATATTGTTTAGAAGACTCTTTTATTAGAGATGTGTTGACCAAGAATTGGACTATTTTTTTTTTCTTGTTTTAATGATATTGTGGACAAAATTGGTAAGAAACCAGTCATAGTGTATAGGAGAGGTAGATCTATTAAAAATTGTTTGGAACACAACTCAGATAATCAAGGATGTATTAACAGTAACAAAAGTCCAGGAAAATACAAATGTGGCTTTTGTAGCCAATGTAGGTATGTTCTGGTGGGTGATCAAGTGGAAGTCAATGGAACAACAATCAGGGCTAAGTCCCACAGCAATTGTAATACCCAGGGTGTTGTCTATGTAGTTACTTGCCAGAAATGTAAATGTTTTTATGTGAGTAAAACCCCAAAGAAAGTTAAAGGAAAGAGTATACGAACATGTATTGGACATAAGGAAATCGAACTTAAAAGAAATTCCTTGGCTAAACATTTGATGACACACCCTGACCACAATTTTTTTTTTTTTTGCGGTTCATCACATTGTTTAGAATCCCGAGGGAGGCCATGGGAAGAGTTGCTTGAGGAGAGAGAGTTGCAGTGGCAACTCAGATTAAATGCTACGGTTCCCCCTGGTTCAAACGAATATATTTCCATCAACAGTATGCTCAAGTTAAAGGCATATAATGTTTAAGGCTTGCCAAGGTTTGCTTGGTATTGTTTTTTCATTATTTATTCAACATTTTATCTGTTGTTCAATTGTACTTGTTTTAGAATTGGTTGCTCTTGGTCACGTGATCATCGGGTGGGGTATTTAAATGTGTAATTATTGTAGATTTGTGATTCTGAAGAAGTCTAATTTCAGTAGATGAAAGCGCTTTATACTGTGTATTAAAATTTTATTAAACTTCTTTTGTGGTGTGGACCTTGCCTTAGTCGCCTCACAAGATCGGACTATAGACACACTTTGTTTTGGAGTTTTGGGCTTTTTGGTATTTGTATCCAACAGTGTCTCATTCTTTGTCTTCTTTACCATCCTTCTCTTTCACAATGTGGTATGCTCCATTCTGGATACACCATGCCATCCTTCACTTTCTCCATCCTTCTCTTTCACAATGTGGTATGCTCCATTCTGGATACACCATGCCATCCTTCACTTTCTCCAGCCTTCTCTTTCACAATGTGGTATGCTCCATCCTGGATACACCATGCCATCCTTCACTTTCTCCATCCTTCTCTTTCACAATGTGGTATGCTCCATTCTGGATACACCATGCCATCCTTCACTTTCTCCATCCTTCTCTTTCACAATGTGGTATGCTCCATCCTGGATATACCATGCCATCCTTCACTTTCTCTACTCTTTTTTTTAACTCTTTGCTGATGAGGTAAGTCCATTGCACACAATTATCCCTTTTCAGTGTATGACCTAGGAGTATTTTTATGGAAGGGGAACCACTGCTGTGAATGAAGCCGCTGCTTGAAACCTTGGAGTCTAGATTCACTTATGTTTCTTTCTTCCAGATGACACAAAACAGTACATCAGATGTGCTTTAATCGCTTTTTAGCACTCCAGCTACAGAAAGTGATATTGCATGTCTAATATTCTTGCCCAGTCTGCTCATTTCTCTTACTGCTTGTTGACTGTCAGCACTAGACAAATGATTGGTTGCCTTTTTCATGAATTCTCACCTGAAATGTTCAAATGCCTTTAATCATCTTCAATAATTCCTTTTCATTTATGGAATACTTCACTGTTTGTGGCTGAACTGGATTTTTTTATGCCTCAGTTAACTTTTCCGATCATCAGATGTGTAAAAAGAATATAAAAAATGTTAAGATTTAATATCATACCAGATGTCATCCAATATATATGCATTAAGTAACTAGTGCAGTTTGCAAGTAGCAAAAAGAAAAAATTGGAGAATTTTACAGGGGAATTTTGACATTAGCAAAATAGTGGGGGGGGGCAACCCAAATTTGTTCTGAGGAATACTTATAACATCAAAAAAGCTTTAGAAAACAACAACAATAGTAAAATTTCAGAAGCTAATACCATCAAAATGAAGGGTATGTTCCCTTGCCTTGGATGCAACATGTGTAGATTTATTTTGCAAGGACCTTGTATAGTGATAGAAACCATGGATAGAACTTTTGAAGTGCCACAGTATGTCAATTGTAACACCAAGGGTGTCATATATATCAGTTTTTGTAGTAGTTGTACCTCATTTTATGTAGGTATGACAACTAGATGTTTAAAGACAAGAATTCGTGAACATCTTTATAGTATTAAATGTAGGGATGAGACCAACGCTTTATTCAAGCACTCCCTAGTTTGTCATAATTTTAAAAAAATTCTTTTTTCAGTAATAGAGGTTTGTCAATCAGATTTGAGGGGGGGTGATTTTAAAAATTATGTCGAACAGAGGGAGACCCTGTGGCAAATAAGGTTAAAATCAGATAAACCCCCCGGTTTAAATGATTCCATCAACATCAAATGCTTTTTAAAAAACAATAAGCTGTCTATTGACAAAAATGTAGAAATGGAATTTTTTAAGTAATATATTTTTTTAAGAAAACATTTGCATTAATTGAATGATTGAATGTTAATTGATGATGACACTATTTAAACAATGTTGGTGAATTTTTAAATGTATTCTGAAGAAGTCTTTGACAAAAGTGTTTACTGAGTAAAGTTTATTACGCTATTTGTTGCTTTTGAGTGTTATTTCTACCATTGATTTACTGGTGCACAGTGTCTGTGCTTGTGGATACATCTTTTTGCTACTTGCAAACTGCACTAGTTACTTCCTTCCTCTACCGTTATACTTTTGGTTCTTATTTTTGTGGAATTTATTTGGATATATGCATTAAGCCAAGGGAAGAAATAATGAACTATGATCTGTAGAAGGAGTTATGGTTTTGTGCCTAAGCTTCCTAAATTATGAAAATGTGTCACATGATTTATTAAAATGGAAGATAAAGCACCTTGGTCTCTGGGTACAACTTGGTTTCTACAAGTACTAAGCTTCCCAAGACAGCAAATGTGTTTACTTGATTTATTAAAGTTGATGGTACTCCTACAGAGATTAGATGCATGGTAGATTTAATTATTACAAAGAAAAAAGGACATACAGTATTGCTCAGCACCTCATAAAACTATACTTTTGTAAGAAAACAATGAGCATAAGTCTCTAAATAATGCCATATATTACAGTTGTGACTTTATGAATAAATTTTAATACACATACTCACACTTTGTTAATCTCTTAGGTAGATATTACCAATATTTTAGAGAGTTTCTGGTTTGGAGACTTTGTTCCCAACTTATATTTTTTGCCTTGTCCCAGATTCTTAAGTATAGAGGTTGACAAGTATACATGTTCATTGTTGAACATTAATTGGGGAAGAAGGATCAGAACTTGTGGTACATGGACTTCAATGATTTTTGTGAAGCTGAATGGTGAAAAAGAAAATTAAATCCATGAGTAAACATTTCAACTTCAGTTTCTTCTCTTTCGTATCTTTATCTATTTTTATTTTATCTATTTTATTTTGTTTCTACAGCAGACCACTGGGGAGACTTGGAGAAACAAGTGTCAAGCATTTATCTTAGGATGTTACTAAGCTAATGACCCCAGGACCGTTACAAGCCTAGCCAAGTTCAGCCTGTGTTCCTAGGGGTGTCTGGTTCAAGCAGACACTAAAACCAGCACCTACTGCCCAAGAGGGACATAGGTGGAACCCCCTGGGATGAATTTCCAGTTACCCATCCGATCATCCAAATTAAGCTTAAATAGGGCCAATGAGGGACTTTGTTTAACATGAATAAGAAGCTTGTTCCAAAGGTGAGCCAACCTCTGTGAGACAAATCTGTCTCTCCAGCAAGTTCTGTTAATATCACACACCAGGTTAAGGTCCTTTGAGCGATTGACTGGTGTGCCATTTGACTTGCGAATGTGCATCATTTCCATTAAATCTGGGTCAGAGATTGCTCTATATGCAAGGCACAGGTCTCTGAGCAGTCTGCATGACACAGAGTGAAGTGACGATGATTTCAGTCTGTCCGCATAAGACAGATCATGAAGACCCTGAATTTTATTTACTTATTAAAAAGAGTTACATTTTTGCCTTTGAGTACTGTAGAGAGAAATGTGAAGTGGAAAAGGTTCCTTAAGTCACATGGTGTGGTTTAAGGTTAAGCATTTGCAGTGGACTTCTCTGCAGAGCTGTGTGCTTAGCAGAGTTCATATCTCTCAACTCTCCATTTTTTTCAGAATGTGCAGATTTTTGCCTCATATTTTTTGCCTGTTCCTCATATAATTCATGGACTTTTTGCAAACACTGAGGACTGAAGTCACTAAATTATAACAGACGAGTTTTAGACTAGATATCTTTCAGAAAATGCAGAGAAATACAAAACCTGTTATTCTAGCAACTTTCTATGTTTATATGGCAATATTTAAAATCTGTCCCTATTTTTTGGGCCTTTGTACCCCCATTATTTTTGGCTTTGTCCAGATTTCTTGCGCTAAGAAGTTGAGAGGTATGGCAGAGTTTACAATTTAGAGTAAGAGATTAGGTTTTTAAGTGTAGGGGAAATGACTCCTTTAGTTTAGGTCCAAAAGAAGAAAAGCTGTGTTCAGTACTTTGCAATATAGTTTTGCATGTTTATAATACGGTACCAGAGTGTGACTGGCTCCTAAGTTTGTAGTATGGGATCCTATAAGAATCTCTGAAAGGTTCAGAATGTAAGGAAAATATATTTTTTTCTTTTGATATAGTAATGCAGGCCAGGATAATTAGGTCACTAATTTGGAGGAACTTGGAGGTATACTAACTGACATTACCAAACTTAAGAATCTATATCTAGGCCTGGGTCATAGTCAATAATATATTTACAAACAGTACATGCTGAAGGGGGCACCTTGCTAGGGTATGAATAGTATCAACCCCTACATATTCAGATCAGGGGAACTAAGGGTTAAGGTATCTAAGAAAAGACTTTTTGAAAAGGACAGAGGTGGATAAAATTGCAGCATTGTAATTAAAATTACTGATGCCAGACAGTAATAAAGCAAGACTCATTAACACATTGAATTGTTTTCTAACTGCCACCTGCAAAATAGCAGAGAACTATTTAGTATCTACTACTGTCCTACTTCATTTTAGAAACTAAATGAGGCTTGTAAATGTGGTTTTATGCAAAATACTGCAAATTCCATATTGCTAGCACATGTGCTGCAGTGTGCAATGTATGTACTGTTGTGCACCATTTCCATAACGCATCAGCCTGTAATATCTTTTCATCAACATCATAGGATTATAGACTCAGTCATACCAAATGGAGGGTTGTTCAACACAATATTATTTAAAACAATGCTGGTATGCACTTACTCCAGGGTTGCAACAAAAAGCATGCAGATGTAGCAAATTGACTGTGGTCTTAAATTTAGCCACGACTTAGCAACAATGATTTTTATTGGTTATCAAAGTGTCATACAGCTGTATTTAAGATTACATGTAGTGTTACAGCAGTAACTTAGAAAACAAAACAACCTGCTACTACTCATGCATAAATATCTGCATGTACGCTGTAGCTCTCTGCATTATAAAACAAAACCCACATTCGAGCAGAACTATTTTACTTGCTCAGCGAGTGGTATAATAAATGCAATTCCATTTCGTGTCACTTTACAGTTTCGCACATATACCCAAAACTAAAACGAGAAAAAGGGAAGGATATAGGTTTACCACCAGTAAGAGTGGTGAGGGGTGGTGCCGATAACGTATACAGTTTACCTTAATTGTGTGTGACAGAGAGGGAGCCAAAAAACGTACTTGTGGGTCCCACAGACAAGTGACGACACGCCAAATTTACATTTCCTCTCTAGGTCTTCTTTCTCTACAACTGACAGTCTGAATTTGAATCTAGAAGATGAGCTTGTGACCTTTTTTTCAGAATGAGCATTTTTTTCTGTTAGTGTCTGTCTAACCACAGGAAACCGCTTCTTGTTCTCGCTGCTAGAGGAGGATGTGCACAAACCCTGCGTCAGACTGCAAGTCTAGAAGAAAAGGGAAGAGAAAAGAAGAAAGTACAAAATAACAAGGGGAGCTAAAATAGGGAAAGGGGAAGGTTATTCCGCTGCCTTTTCTTCTGAAAGCATGTTCAAGGCGGTGAGCAGACTCAGTAGAAAACGTCCACCCTCAGGTAGGTCCTTCCTGGTTCGCTTTTAGGCGTTTATAGAACGGTAGTAGTAATAGAAGAGAGAGCGCGAGCGCGCGCGCCCTCCCCTTGCCTCCTGGGTTTGGCAGCGAGCGAGTTGCAGAGCAAACACGAGGCACATCTGCAACAGCTGCAGTAGCCTTGCTGTCAGTGTTTTAATGGGAGTAGTTGTACGCTAAGCTTTGCAGCTGTGTCAAGAGAAGAATCAGCACAAAGAGTTTATCCCAACTTAAACGGGCTGTTTTCAACAGCTGGGTGGGTTTGGCCAAGGTGATGAATTGGAAATGAATTGAGACAAATTTTGCAATCGTGGGTTTGATTCCTTTCATTTATCTGTACTTATTGTTTGGTTGCTACTGTTAAATAATTTAGTCAGGCAGAAATTCGTGGGTTAATCTCTAAGCAAGTAGTTGCTTAGTAGATCATATTTATTAAGGTAAAGGCTGTAAATACCACAGGGAAATAGGGGTACCACCTGTCCCACTTTGCAAGGGACAGTCCCTCTTTGGGCAGTTGTGTCCTGCAAAAAAATTGAAAAAAATGACAAATGTCCTGTGATTTTAGGACAAAAATATTTCCTATATTTTGTTAATAGTTGCATAAAACAGTTATTTTGTATCTGGAACGGCTAAATATTACAATAAACAGAATAAGCAACTCAAATGCTACAAGAATAAGCTTTTATTCTGGCAAAAAAAGTGAATTTCTGTTCTTTGTACTGGCCGTGGTTATGTTTTGCCCTGCAAGATCTGACGTTTCTACGAAAAATATTCCACTTTGGGCATTTGAAAAGGTGGTAACCCTACAGGGAAATTCCAGAAAAAAATGCAACTATTTTGGGAGAATCCAGTAACCAGTGAGAATGCTGCATAGGATGGTATTATCTTGGAGGGCAATACACTTCCATTAAATTGCATTACGGCTGTGAGTTTATATTAGTAATAGTAATATATACAGCCAGTTTTATTAGTGGTTGATAGTGATACATCCAGCATCTGGCATGTTGGTTATCGTACACATACACATTTGATTTTATGCGCATATTTACGGGAAGATGAGTGCGTTCTGTCATACTACCCTTAGGTTTTTCTGATTGCTGGTACGTACATTATGGACTAGATACCACGAAACTGTATTTGGAGAGGAGTAAAGAGGAAAAGTATGTACAGCTCTGTGCAGTTTTATTGTCGGTCAGATTGTTTATTTTATTTTGTGTAAAAGCGTTTTGGAAGCCATAGCAGTCAGTCTCATTCATATTTATTAACGTGTGCAATTAAATCAAAGCAGAGAGACTTGTGTTTTTTTGTTTTACGTAATATGTTTAATATACTAGATTCCATATGGCCGGCTGTTATATACCTTAGTTTAGTGGTCCCCAGTAATGGTGTACAAGCTTGAACTTGTTAATTTTATCAGTGAATCTGCGCCAAACCGAACGTAAAAAAATCAGAGTACTCTGCACGGATCATAGCAACTGAGGCATAAGGTGTTATTCTTTCATAAATGTAAAAAGCACAGCACTTTATTTTGAGATAATTGCTTTCTTGTATACATTAAGTTCGATTAGATTACCTACTTAATCCCTGTTATTCCATTAGTAGTTCATTAATAAATGCAATGTGGCAAATTTGTAGCCAAAGCACTTTACTGTAGCTAAAACAATAACTTGTAAATGGTTTGGAAATATTTTCTGGGTGGTTTTCGGAATGTAAAGTAGTGCGCTTCCAGCCTTGGACTCCCACGTAAAATAACTCATAAGTACCTCAGTTTGTCCCGTACTATGCACAGTTGTGTGTATGGTGAGCGCTTAAGATGGAGAGGTGTAGATATACTTCAGCACCATTTCTATTTTAATAAATCATAGTGGGGTAATTGCTTTATTGTGTTTTTCAAAGCTCACACGAGACTTAAAACATATATAGAGGAGTTTTTCAAGAATTAAACTGGTAAGTTTATTGGCAATTCTTAATAGGTGTAATATATTCATATTTGTTTTATCCTGTGTAATTGAGAAGGGAAATGAGGGAAGGAGGAGTCCACCTTCCAAGTATGGCCAGATTAGTAGGTGGTTTACATATCTGAGAAACATAATAATGAATGTTCATTTTTTTTACCTTATGGGTTCTTTTCACAGGCAGGGTGACAGAGACACTTCGAAACTATGATAAGATTAAAAGCCCACCTGTTTTCTTTTTTTCCTATACTATTGATACCTAATCTGTGGTTTCTGACCAACTCCTACATCACATGAACGCAGTGTTTTAGTCTTAGAAACATGTGTAGGGTAAGACAGTGGGTGCAAACTTCAGATTAGTTTACCCATTTTATGTACAAGATACATATTGCCTAATATTTTTGTGTAGGTGGTATTTTATTTATTTGCTTTTTGTAATCATGCATGAAGGGGGAATACATATTTATTGAAAAGGAGACAATTTCTTGCCTTGTCCTAGGTTGAAGTTGATTGATCTACATTTAACCGCCACTGTAGTAAGGCAGTTTCATTTGCAAAGACATTGTTTGTTGAATATTGGGGAGCTCTGTTGGCTGATGGAGGGGGAATTCAGAAACATTCACTCTGATGTAAAGTTAAGATTAATCCATCAAGCATATCAAAATTTCTTTACCCAATAGGCCATCTGCTTGATTTACTCTGGGTGAACCCCCCAGAAGAAAATGGCTACCAAACACTAGAAAATGACTACATTTTATTCAGAACACATTCGTATAATGGGAGACTGAAGATGGAGGCCATTATTTTACTAGCTATTTTTTATTTTCTGTGCTAACCTCCTCCATGCATCTGTAAACTGCCTTACAAGTCATGCTTATGTAAAGTATTACACACTTTCTGCCAGTATGTATTTTATTTGTATTTAAATGTGATGTGTTGTCCTTGTTACTGGTAGGGAAAAACACACAATGAAAGTATCCATGCCCTCCCCTCTGGACACAGTCCTTGCTTTTCTGGATGTCTGTGTAATGAACTTTGTTCACCTCTGAATCTAGGTTGTCACTGATGAATGCCCTACTCTGCGGTAGTGGATATGCGTTTGTACTTTGGCATTTAGTTTTCAGTCCCTTTCCATGAACATGATATACAATTTATTTAGTGGTCCATTTGTCATCATTTTGTTTTGCTTTCCTAAGAGTGATGTGTGGCCCTGGCCACTCCAGTAGTTTTGGTTAAATCACATCCTCTGAAACATTGCCACATTAATCTTTCCTTTAGCCACAGAAAGATCCTAGTACTTAATTGACTATAAGGATGACAGTAGGACTTACCATACAAAGAAAAAAGCTTTTAGTGTACTTTACTTTAGGAGTATCATAAATTTGTAATCTTTATGCAGGCTACCCCCCACACAAAACTAAAACAGCTAAGTCAGCTAAGTAAGAATTAGATCAATACATTTCTTTTTAACTAATGATTTAAGTACATGAACGTATTGATTGATGCCCCTCTATGTCATCCTGGTTCCATCAGTAAAACGAAACAATGGCTAAAAGTTATGAATATTTTATAAGTGCAAAATTTCAGACATACTTTGTTGTGCACTGAAAAAACATGGAGCCTTCCCATCAAAGCTGACCTCGCTATTTGCAAAAAAAACTGTTTTCTTGCCATTTTTGTTTCTTTTTTCTTGGCAGTTTTGATCAAAATGGACATTATCATAGGTTTGACTGTCTTTGTTTTTGACTTTCAGGTGATCATTTGTGAAAGCCAACAGTTTCATTTTTTTTACTTTTTTATGCTTGATAGGAGAACATTCACTCAAACTTACTTGCATGTCTCTTATTACCTGTGTCTTCATATGGTTGCTTCTTGTTCGGAGGAGCACACAGCACATACTTATGTTATTATAGTTGATATGATGAAAACAGTGAAGATGACTTGTTTATCTCTGTTTGTTTAGAATAGGAACTATGTCCTTCTACTTCTTTCCGAAGTTATGGGACTGATGTTCTGAAATAAGCCATTTAGTGAAAATTTCTGGAACAGACAACCTTGCAAGTAGGGTTTCAGTCAATAAATATAAATTTGTTGTTTTTCTGGAACTACATCAGTAATCTTAAGAAACTGGTATGTTTGACAAATCTACTTTTCGGATCAGATGCATCATTACTCATATTTACTCACATTAAATTTTTTGACAAAAAGTTTTTTTTTTCATTAAGGAATAACAAAATATAAATGTGTTAGGATTTTTGCACTTATTAAAAATTCTTTGCAAACATTGAGGACTGTATTGCTTAGTGTCATAAGTTGAATTCATAGGCATCTAGCACTGTGCAAGCAGTAAAGTTTTAACTTTACAAGAATGCTTGCAGTTTGTATTTTGCATTGTTCAG
Source organism: Protopterus annectens (assembly GCF_019279795.1). NCBI lineage: Eukaryota > Metazoa > Chordata > Ceratodontiformes > Protopteridae > Protopterus > Protopterus annectens. Next base: position 356,347,979 of record NC_056748.1, read on the forward strand.
CGTAGTCCAAGCTTGCCTTATAGTTTTTCTACTTGATTTGATGACTTTGAGCAAGTATTTTATTACAATTTGAGTGTTCATTGGGAAGGGCTACATCAAAAAGATGGTTAAAGCAGTGACACACGATTATCTAGTTAAGCAGTCAGAACCTACTGCTAAAATAAAAAAAAATATGTATGTATTTTTGATTACCAGGCAGACCAAAAACACTCATGTACCTTCTAGTGTACGCTAATAAAGGTTAGACAGTATTGTGTCTGATTTTGGGTAGACCTGCAGGCAGCTCACTTTGCTACCTCATATTTTATCCCAGGTCATGACTGCCTCTTTATCGCTAATGTATTAACTCCAGAGAGTTATTGTGCATTACTCATTACTTCATCTTTTATTCATTTATTTACTTTTTTTGTGTTTTGTTGACTGGGTTAGTCCCACTGGGTCAGATGCCTCTTTTCATGAGGCCCAAGGTGGTACTCATACTAACTAGGAGAAATATGGTCAGAGCACTAGGGAAGTTCCTCTACTCTTTTAAATAAATGCTATGTGATCTTTTACATCTACCTGAACTACTGCTATGTAATGTAAATGTGACCTCAATTTAACATCTTATTTGAATGACGGATTTACATTTTGTTTGTGCAAACATGATTAATCTTCTCCAAGTTAAAACATTTTATATGAAACCATAGACTTGGTTGTTTTGTACTTCAAAATATTGGCACTGTTTATTAGTTTTACTGTGAGTTTTGTACTTTGAAACATTGGCATTGTTTGTTAGTTTTACGTGAGTTTTGTGCTTCTTAACACTGGCATTGTTTATTAGTTTTACTGTGAGTCTTCTCTTACATTCATTTGCTTTAGGACTGATTGCTTATTTGCTCCAGAGAGCATTTGTTCGTAGTTCTGAATAGTCTGTTTGCCAATTATATTTGAGAAAATTAATTTATTTGCTGATTATCAAGTTACATGCACATTTAGCATCTGCTGCTGCATGCATGTCTGTGACTTAGCTTGCATCTTGTTCTGTTTTGCAGGTCATACATGAATAGCACTGCATGCATACCCTACTCATGATATCTTATTATAGATACAACCAATGTTTTTGTTGTGCATTCTGTTTGTGTGAATGGTAGCCTAAAAGCAGAAACTTGCTTCTAAAAGATGCTGCCAAAAATGTGGAACTTTGAAAATAAGGAATGTGACATACATAATTATGTTAAAATCTGCATTCCTATGCTCAGCAGATGTCAGAATGAGATTCTTTTAAATGGATTTCCATGCTAAAATTACAGTTTGTACAAACTGATTTAATATTTTCTTAGATCTGTCATTAACTATAATTTTTCTGCCTCACTTTGAGCTATAAAAAGATGGACTGGCTCTCACCACCCACATGCTTGATGAATGGCTTTTATTTATTCTTTTTAAGAGACCATTCAACTGTCATACTGTCAAATACCACTTCAATATGTATGATAGCATCTTTTTATTTTTAAGGACTCTTTTCTACTTTTCTGACATTCTAGGGCTGTCATTTCACTGTCCTATGTGTTTGTATTAGCTGCCCAGACTCCACCATATTTTTGAATTCAGCTGAATCCTTAGTGCCATACTGTGGGATGTGGCAGGTGTAGCTGTGCTGCCCATTTTGTGAGTTTAAAACCTGTTGCTTGGTGTGCTGAGGTGTACTCCATGATTTTTTATTTCTCTAGGTTTGCCACTGTATAGTGTTAATGGCAAAAACTGGTTGAGAGTTATGGTGCAGTCAGTGTTGTATCTGAAGCCTGTCCTATGAATTGTTTGATACTGAATCTATACTGTCCGTCATTTCTCTTTTTCATCCCACACATAATCTTGATTAAGTAAAAAGACATTTTATGACATTATTTGGCTAGAGAGATAGAACCAAGTTTCTGGATCAATTTATTTGTGTTGTATCAAAACAGATTCTTTTGAACTGATGTGCGTATAGACTTAGACCTGTGTCAAGCTGTAGCTTTTTTTGTCATTATTCTTGCTTTAAAAGTTTTATGCAGCCACTGTTGAAGTATCCTTTCCTGAACGTGAGTTTTAAAAGCATGTATCTGAGTCTTTAGTCGGATTTCACACTTTCCTTTGATTAACTCCCATGATGATACTGTGATCTAGCGTACACATAGCTGAGTTTAATATGTTCCATCGTCTTTGGAGACCTTTGGTATGAAGGCTACTTTTGTTAAAGCAGATATTTTGTGACTAGCATTATTGTTTGCCCACCTTCCATGTTGTCTGTCTCCTGTTTTTTCTTGTTGCTTCAAGGGTATAAAACCAGCCTTTCTTTTCAATTTTACTTGTACTATTGGTTAAATTTAGTTTATGCTTAACATATCTTTGGACATAACATGTTACAGTTATTATAAATTTATAATGCTGAAAACATTTAATGTAGTATATTATTATCTACTGATCTTTTTGCAAGTCTCTAAATAATGTCAGACTTTCTATGAATTTGTGGAATTAGATTGACAAATGACAAGTGCCCACAGTATTTGTTCCAGAGGTTGTAGAAGAGCAATTGTTATACGTTATATAGGTTATGAACGGTGTAAAATAATTTTAAAGTATAATGATTAATTCTGATTCCTCTTTGGCAAGCTAAGGAAGCCAACATTGCAATGTCTCCCATGAATCAACTATATCACACATATACTTACTACAACCTCAGCTGAGACAGAGCAAGTAAAATATGCTTTTTTGTGTAGCTGTGTGCTTACAGGATTTGCCGTTGATTGTCCCTAATATAACACAGTAGCAGTAGTTTAGCTGAAACTGAAGGTTTAGGTTAGAATTAATTTGGTATAAAATAGAATTTGCCGTTGACTGATTTGATGACTTACAAGTTGCCGGTGTAAAATCTTGAGAGTTTCCGAATGTCACACAGTAAGGACTAGTAGTAAGAAACAAGGTGTAGTGACTAGAACATTGAATGCTTTGTACAGTTTCTCATAGTTTCTTACTTTGTCAAACTTTTAGTTGTGCATTAAGCTGTGGGTAGCAGAAAGGACAGTGGTACTAAACCTGTAAGTTTTTCAAAGTTGTAATGCCGTTTTCACAGCTTAGCTATGGAACGCATTTATTGTACATGAAAGTTAATGTATCTACATAAGTTATATGGAAAATGTATACTTGTAAAGGGTTTAAGGACATTTGGAGTTGATTTGCATCATTTCACTCTGAGCGGTTTTATAAAACTACACGTTTTGGCTCTATGTTTCTTAGACTGTCTTATCTATCACTGTAGCTTTTTTTTCACTTTTCTAGCTAAGGTTGCTAAAGCTCATTGACCTAATGAATTTCTCCACAAACCTGTTGTTCCAAAGCTTTCTCTCTCTGGCTTCCTTTTGTATAGATAATGAATGTATTTAGTTTAAAAATGTTGTTAAAAGTACACATTTTTAAGTCTCTGTTTTAATCTTTACTATAGTGAGGCCCATCAGATGCAAATGTCTGTTTACATTAGTCAACAGTAAGTTTTGTTCTAGGACAATGACATACAATGACATACCTGTACTCAATTCATGTGAATTACTCGTATATTGCCTCACTGGCTGAGTAGTGTTGTTCCTCTTTTAATAAAGGTCACAATGGCAGCAGGAAGGACCAGGTTTCTTTTTCCCCATTAATAGATTCCAGCGTATCATGTGGGATCCATCAGCTTTTTGAGAGTGGTTAAAAAGGTATACAGTGTCCTTAGCATGTCTGTGTGTTTCTGCAATCTCCTGCCAGTGGGCTGTGCCTGAGGCAAGTCCAGTGGTATTTGCCCAAAGGTGTCTTCTTTATTAGGTGCTAGAAACACCCCAGTAGCTCCTGTTGATCTGAAGAAGTGATGGTTATACTGTGAAGCTCTTCACATCACTGACCTCACTCACCATTTAATGCAGAGTAACCTATGTGTCTGTGCAGCTAACCATCATACCCATTGCATGTACCTGACATTTGTTTTCTGCCAATACCCATAACTTAGGACCATTGCTTAAGATGGTTTACACAGACTGATCTTTGCTGCTTTGAACGCTGCCAACTTGACAAAACTTGGTGTGGGAGGAAAAAACTCAAGAGGTCCTGGCTGCCCGCAGAATGAAATTTAGCAATAAGAAATGTAAGGCACTTCACTTATGAAAGGATAATGTACAGTGTTTGTATGGTATTACTAATGAATTGGTCTCAGCAGGTACAAAATATAATAATCTTAGATCTTATAACTAGTGAGCTGAAGTTTGCAGTGTGTACTAAATCACAAGTCAAAAATGATATAGAATAATTAGGACACTATTAAAGAATCATTGCTTCTATAAGCAGCTTGGTTTTGTTACTCGTTTATAAAAACATCATTCGACCTATACATGAATATGGAAACATCTTTTGCAGTTACAGCCTTAATGATACCAAAGGGATGGAAAATACAAAGGCACTTTGCTAAACATGTTAATAATGTTAAAATATAAAATGTTGAGTGTATATACAGTACACTGTTGTTTAAGAAGAGGAGACTTAGTTTGGATATACAACTGTTTGCATAATAAGTAGTTAGCAGTGACTTTAGATATCTTATTTGTAACAAATGGAAATTTGACTAGCCAACAGCATAGTGGTGAGTCTTGATTTAAAAAAAAACACAGGCCATGCAGTATAGGGTGTTTCAGCTATAGGGCTGGGAAAACTGAACACATTAACTCTCAAAATAAGACAACCAGAATGCCTATCAGTGTTATAAAAAGAGTATGGATGACCAATTTGAAAAAAAAAATGGTCTTTTGGACAGTTATCTCCTGAAATTTGGTTGGATATGACCTGTTATGAGGTCCCTAAGCCAGTCCAGACATTAAAACATTATGAACAGCTAGAAGCATAATTATTTCTGTATAGAACTCTGAAAAGCATAAACGTTCTGAAATGCTCAGAGCTATATTTCATACTGCATTCCAATAACAAGTACACTTCAGGTACTGATGTTTTTGACACACATATACACTCACAGAGAGTCACATCTGTACTAATTCATTTCCTTTTTTTTGCTTATGTTTTATATTATCCCACATATAGATTTTATATGAAGCCATTTTCTTGGAGTAATTTTAACTAACTCATACAATTATCCAGAAATACCAGCATTGCCAAAACCTACATATACGAAATAGACTTTGTAAAACAGAATAAACACATTTGAGCCGAGGGACACAGCAGTATTCCGATTAGTTACTTTTACTGATTTCTGTGCAATAAGGTTAAATCCATAACATGTCCTATAAAATTCTGGCTCTTGAAATATAGAAAGTCGTGCTACTATTATTTATGGGGGCAAAGCTTTTCTCTTCACTTATCCTCTCATCCCATGTTAGGACAAGTATAGAAAACCCAGATGTCAGAATATTGTTTTCCAGCATTTGAGCACTAGCATTCACATGTCATGATCTTCATTCATTCTAAAATCAGAACAGTAGATGTCATATAACTTTGTAATCAAAGTGTACCTACATGTTATGTAGACATCAACATATACAACAAAACATCAATTACAAACACTGTGTTGACAATCAGATGCTAAGCAGCACTGCAGTAAAAATGACTGAATGAATGGTATAAAAGAAATTAATGAAAACATACTTTAAAACCTGTTAACAGTATAAATATAGATATCACAAACATGTCCTCGTATTTCAGAATATGAACAATTCATTGTGCAAGCATAAATAGTATTCCACATAATATAGTATACAACATTTAAAATTATTTTAAAATAATATCCACAAAGGTATGTGTTTCTGCTGTGGACATTAATTATATTGCATATAATTATATTACATTATATATATATATATATATATATGTCTACTTCCACATTTTGAAGTTTCAAAATGTCGACTTTCTTATGGTCAAGACCATAAGATCGAAGTTTTGAAACTTCAGAATGTAAATAAAAAAAAATATATTTTTTTTCATTTTTGCCCTCTGTACCCCCCACCCCTGCTAATTAAATATACCAACTCTGAGATCACACTACAACAAGGAAAATGGTAAATGTACCGTTCCATGCAGCACAGCGATTTCCATTTACACAGTTCAAAGTTTCAAAACTTCAATCTTATGGTCTCGACCATAAAAAGTCGATGTTTTGAAACTTCAAAATTTAGAAGTAGACCCACATATCTCTCTCTCTCTCTCTCTATATATATATATATATATATACACAGTGGATAGAAAAAGTGTACACACCCCTGTTAAAATGCCAGGTTTTTGTGATATAAAAAAATGAGACCACAATACATCATTTCAGAACTTTTCTCATCTTTAGTGTGACCTATAACCTGTACAATTCAATTGAAAAACAAACAAGTCTACTAGGGGAACAAATATAAAAAATAAAAAATGTACAATAAGCTGGTTGCATAAGTGTGCACACCCTTAAACTAATACTTTGTTGAAGCACAATATCAATGGTGTCCACCTTCAGTTGTAACACTTAACTCATAAATGCTCAGACACCAGGCTTTTTAGAACATGGGTCTCACATTGTATAGCTCATGAACAAATGCTTTGCCTCACAAAACGTGTATGTTAATAGAACTTGTACTGTGAAAGGAAACACAGTTCATCTATTCTTTAATAGTTTTATTGTCAGTGGAGAAGTTGAGGTTAAACCTCTTATTCAAAGTCAAAGTAAACTTTATTGTTGATCAGATATACACAGCAGTGCAAGCTGAATGAAATTACATTGCTTTGGTCCCTGTGCAAGACATAACAATATCACATAGTTTGAACAACAGTAAGACAAATGCACATACAGTAATAATTAAAATATTAACAACACAATAAATTACCACAATTTAACTGGAAGATATTAGACAATATTATACTAGTAAGTATTGCAAGACTATGACATCGCATTGTGACTGCTTAGATTATTACACGTCATCAGTTGTAGTATGATATATTCTGATTTTCATGTTGCACATGTATGGTGTGGTGATTCACTCCTGACTATTGCACATTTAGGAAGTAATAGCATAAAAAAATCAGGCTAACTGTGCCAGTTATTGAAGCAATTTGCCAGAGTGATTACAATAGCTGATACTTCATAGCAAGTGGCATATTGATCTAATTATTTGCTGGCATGCCTGGCATTCAAGTTCATCAGCCTTATGGATAGAGGGAAGAAGCTCCTGTTCAGTATAGATGTTTTGCAGTGTAAGCTGCAATACTGCCTGCCCGAAGAAAGGCGGAAGTACTTGCCATGGGCAAGGTGAGTGGGGTTGTTGATTATCTTCCTAGCCCTTCCCACATGCTGAGTCTTGTGCAGATCATCCATGGATGGGAGTGAGGAACCAATGACTTTTTCCGCTATCTAATTACCCTCAGGAGAGCCTTGCGGTCAGATGATTTGCAGTTACCATACCAAACTATAGTATTATTTGAGAGGATGCTCTCATTGGTCCCCCTGTAGAAGGCTTTGAGGATGGACTGAGACAGGTTTGCCTTTTTCAGTTTCCTTAAGAAGTGCAGACATTGTTGTTGTGCTTTCTTCACTGTGTGGCTAATTTTGAGTTGGCCAGGATAGGTCATCTGAGATGTGTACACCCCCCAGGAACTTGCTGTTTTTCACTCTTTCCACTGCCACCCCCTTAATTTCCAGTGGTTGATGTATCTCCTGAGTCCTTCTGAAGTCCACTATTAATTATTTGATCTTGCTTACATTTAAGGCCAAATTGTTGGTGTCACACCAGCCTATCAGATGTTCCACTTCATTCCTGTAGGCTGTTTCCCCACTATTTCTGACAAGACTTACGACAGTGGTATCATCTGCTTACTTGATGATTTTGTTGGATTCATGCTTGGCCATCAGTCAGTGTCAGTGGGTATCTGGCAGCAACAGTGTGAGTGTGTGCGTGTGCGTGTGCGTGTGCGTGTGTGTGTGTGTGTGTGTGTGTGTGTGTGTGTGTGTGTGTGTGTGTGTGTAATTCAGTTAATAATGCAGTTATTTTGCCTTATTTTGTGTCTGAAATGAACTTTAACTGATACATTTATAGGTTCATAGGTGAATACTAGGCTAACAACCACTAGGACCCTTATAAGGCTAGCCATGCAACTCAAATGTGTCCCACAAATTTGATTTATATAAGGGGTGATTTACTGACTGCCTCTGTCTATCAGAGACATAGGCACTAGACTAAGGTTAAATTTCCAATTACCCATCCATTGGTCCAAGTTGCACTTAAATAGGTTAGGAAGGAACTCTGCTTCACATGGATAGGGAGCCTGTTCCAGAGAATGGAAACTCTCTGAGAAACATATCTGTTTCTGCAACATGTCCTGCTTGTTTCACAAGCAAAATGTAGGTCTTTTGATGTAGTAGTTCTGATGCTGTTTGTTTTACAGATGTGCAAAAGGTTCATCAAAACAGGGTCTGGGGATGCTTTGTATGCCAGGAAAAGATCATCTGTCAAAAGACTGTATGATACTGAGTAAAGAGACAGAGCATTGAGGTGATCAGTAGTGCACTGTGTTTACACCCTGTATTCTTTTTGTAAGGAACCTTTGAGGACATTCCAGTTGTAGCAAGTGTCTGGTCAGGTACATACCGAAGGAGACATTATACTCTATAATGGGTCTAATGAGGGCCAGGTACAGTGGTATGATGACCTGTCTGGACCTAGATGCAATGCTCTTTCTTATAAGCTGAGCAGCATAGATGGAGTTTCTTACTACCTTAGACACATGTTGGTCGAAGTCTAGGTTGCTGTCTAAATGAGTTCCCAGATCCTTGACTAGTGAATCAACTTTTAGGGGGATTTTATTGATGATGTAGTTACCCAGGGTGGTCAGCTTCCTTAAAGGAACTGTAATGCATTTTTTTGCATTTAAATTTTAAGCCATGGCTTGGACACCAAGCGCTTGTCTGTATTAGACCTTTCTGAAGGATGTTTTCATCTTGGGAGGATTCACGAACTTGGTCAGCTAGAAGCCTTTGATACTGGCTTTGACCTCTGAGAAGTAGATGTCAAAGAGAAGCAGGCCCAGCACAGAGCCCTGAGGGACTCCACTGGTGACTGGCCTCTTTGTAGAGGTGGCCTCACTGTTCCTAACCTTTTGGGGTCTGTCTCTAAACCAGCTAGCATTTTAGGGCATTATAAAGTGGCTTATGCCTAGTTCCATAAGTTTGTTGACTATGCCCAAGTGGGGTATTGTATCAAATACTTTAGCCATAACTAGGTAGGGAGTATGCACCTCCTTCCCCTCATTCACTGTCTTAGTGACCTTTTCAAAGGAATCCACTAGGTTCAGTAAGTATGACCTTCCTTTGAGAAAGCCAAATTGAGATTGATCCAGTGTCTGGAGGTCTCCTATGTCCTTGTTGGTAATTTCCAAGGTAATTTTTTTTCCATGGCTTTGCAAATAATACTAGTCAGACTAATGGGTCTGTAGTTTCCAGGATCTGTTGAAGGTCCCTCCTTTTGTAGGGGGATGACCATCACAGTACTTCATTCTCAGGGCCCAAAGTCTGTTTTAAGACTATAGTTAAATAGTGACTTCAGGAGTCTGGATAGGTTGTTGTTTTAGACTGTTCAGAAATCTTCCTGGGATGTTATCAGGGCCCACTGAGGCTGTGCTCTTGGCTTTAGGGAGCACAGCCAGTACATGCTCCATAGTTATAGATGGAGTAGTCATGTTTGAGGGTATTTCTTGGGGGATAGTTGAGGATGTGAGGGGGGTAAAGTTGGAACTGTATTTTTTCACTAACAGGTTCACTATATCAAAAGGCTCAGTGAATGTTGTCGCTCTTTTATGTGCATTAAGAATACGTTGAGGCTTAGGTGTTCATTTAAGTAGTTTATTGTATACGAATACATCAGGATAGATGTCAGGAACATTAAACTTAAACAAGCTATCTAACTAACTGACTGACTACATGCTTGCATGCTCACACTCTGGCTGCTCACTCAAAATGGCACTGTTGCTTGCGTGTGCTCAGTACTTATATGCATGTGCTGACTCAGTGGAAAGCTTCTTAAAGGTATATCACACATGTTGATCTACACCCTCCCTCTTTACTGAGCTGTCTCATATAAACAACAACATTTGAATAGGCATGCAATTATACAGACACTAATAAAGAAAAACAACAGTCATGTCCAGGTTGCCATGTATCTGGAAGTAGGTTTTGAGATACAACCTGATCTCTTGACATAATATTTATGACTGGGTTTAGCAACAGGGAGAGTTACTGGGGAGTGTTCTGCTTGAGAAGACTCAGGGATTTTCTCAGGAACTGGGATTGCTGATGGAATGTTCTCTGGAACAGGAACATTGGACAAGTCACTCTGAGAATTAGTCTTTGTTACAAACATGATGCTGTAACACTGGTTCAGACACTGGTAACAAATGCTTCTGATTTCATCTGAATTCCACTCCTTGTGATTCCACAATGTCTGATCTCAGCTCTTGACACAAACTTTTCACAAGTCCGATGCAATCAAAATCTTTTGACAAATGCATCCTCACTATCTCCCCTTTTTTCAGTGTACTGAGTGATTTGCTGGTTTTATCATAGTACGACTTCTGGGCAAAAGCTTTTTCAACAGTTGGGCTTTTACTGCTTTGTTGTTCTTAGCACTTGGAACTAATAAATTACTGTTGGTTGGTAATGTGGTTATCGTTTGTCTCAACATAAGTGTCTGGGCCGGTGAACCAAAATGTTTATCACGAGGAATGTTTCTGAGATTTAACAAGTTGAGAAAACATTGGTATTGTCACGTTTGGATTTCTCTAACAACTGTTTTGCACTTTAACCTGCACGTTCAGCCAAGCTGTTTGACTGAGGGTATTCAGGGCTACTTCTAATATGAACAAAGTCTCACTCTGCTGCAAATCTCTTGAACTGCTGACTTGTAAACTGTGCACCACTGTCAGAAATAACTCTGTGCAGACTACCATGGACAGAAAAATATAACTTCAACTTAGTAATGACAGTACTGGAAGTTAGGTTGGGAAGTAGGTCAATCTCGAACCAATATGAATGAGTCTACTAACACCAAGTAATGTTGACCATTCCACTCAAAGATATCTGTGGCTACAGTGGACCAAGGTAGTTCAGGAATCTGGCTTTATTGAAGTGGTTCTTTCTGTTGATGCAGTTTTGTACTATGGGTCTATATCATATGAGCGAATCACACAAATTGCGAACACTCATAATATCGAACATACCGGACTTCGAACTTCAGCCCCCCACATCCCCCACTAAATATATATTCCAACTCCAAGATCGCACTACCATGAGGAAAGGGCAAATATCCCATTCTTCACTGTACTGCAATCTCGGAAAAAGCACTTTGAGGTCCAGTACGTTCGATATTATGAGCATTCGCAATTTGTGTGATTCACTCATATGATATAGACCCTTGCACTATTACATACTGAACAAGATGAAAGTACTTTCTCAATATCTCTTGACATAGAAGGCCAAAATACTAGAGCTCTCACCCTTCTTGTGGTAGAATCAGTTCCTGGGTGGCCATGATGCAAGATCTTAATGTATTGTTGTTGCAAGGACTTTGGAACAATCACCTTAGGATCTTTCATGATGATACCATTGTCTGACAAAATCTCATCTCTGTATGGAAAATAAGGCTGCACTTCTGCTGGTAAACAAGATTGCTTTGAAGGCCATCCTTGACTGATGAAGAGGTTTAGCCTCTGGAGAATTGGATCTGAAGCTGTGTGGCTTCTAATCTCATCAAGACATGTGAAAGAAAAATGTCTCACTTCATTGACCTCAAAATCAAGTTGCTCATTGTTATGCTGTTCTGTGGTCTTTCTGGGCGATCTGGATAAAGTATTAGCAAGATAATGAACTTTGCCTTTTGTGTAAACAGGATTGAAATTGTACTTTTGCAATTTGAGCATTATACGTTGTGGTCTAGCCGGAGCTGTATGCATAGGTTTTCTCAAAATAGTAACGAGGTTAGTGATCAGTTTCGATCTGGATAGATCAACCATAAATATAATCATGGAACTTCGAATATGCAACACAATTGCCAAGAGCTCTTTCTCAATCTGGGCATACTGCATCTTGGTCTGGGTAAGAGTTCTCAATGCATAGACTACTGCTAACCTATTGAAGAATGACTGCACCTAGACCAAACCTAGAAGCATCACAGGAAAGAGTAAATGGTTTGTGAACATCATAGTAGCTGAGAGTTGGTGGGTTAGCAGTTTTCTGCTTCAGGACATCAAATACTCTTTGGTGCTGTTCTGACCATGACAAAATTACATCTTTGCATGTCAGCTCTCTGAGCGGTGCTTTAAGTTGGCATTAAGCTGGAATGAACTTGCCTAGACCATGCCAAGAAAATGTTGTAGGGCTTGCACATTGTCTGGATCTGGCATCTCAAGAATTGCTGTTTGCTTGGAAGGATCTGGTTGTAAACCTGAACTGATAAACAAATGATCAATATAAGTAACTTCTCGTAGCCTGAATTTGCACTTCTGAGGATTCAGCTTAAGATTCACTTCATGTGCTGTTTCCAGAACTTTCTTGAGGTTTCTGTCATGTTCGACTTCACTATTGTCTCCTACTAGAATACCATCTACTATAATAGCACAGGGATAGCCAGCAAAAATTGCTCCATTTCACACTGAAAGACTTTACTGGCAAGAGTTTATTCCAACTGGCATTCTCAGAAATCTGTATCTTCCAAATGGTATACCGAATGTGGTTAACAATGGAGATTTTTGGTCAAGCAAAATTTGCCAAAATGAACACTTTGCATCTAAGACAGAAAAAAACAGTGGCATTTAGCATGAGGACAGCATCTTCTTCAACTGTGCACATTGGATTGTGAGGTCTTTTTAATGCTTTGTTCATATCTCTTGGCTTAATACATATTGTAATATCATCTGAGCTTTTCTTTTGGGCTACTACCATGGAGGATACCCATTCAGTAGGTTCTTCTACAGGACAAATTACTCCTAGCTGCACCCTTTTGTCTAGCTCAGCTTTGACTCTGCTCTGTATAGCTACTGGAACTTTCTGTGCTGGTCTGACAACTGGGCGGACCTCTGGGTCTAACTTCATGGAGTCCACAACAGGTAGTTTGCCTAGTTTTTCTACAAAAATATCAGCATACTCAGAAAAAATAGTTTGGGCAAAATTTGAGCTGTTGTCGTTCAGGCTTACATGGTGAACTTTATTAAATTAAAGCAGTCCAATTTTTAAACTGTCTCTGAGGCCTAATGATTGCACATGTCACTTGACTATAAAAAATTGCAAGCCATAGCTGTTCCCAGCAGAGTAACATGAAAGCACTACTGAGCCTTCGGTTTGAATCTCTTCACCACCATAAGCAACAAGCTTTGCACACTTTGTCAAATCAAGTTGTTCTGCAGCTTTTACTCTAACAAATGTTTCTCATGAGATAACACTGCACTTTGAGCCAGTATCTACTTTGAGCTCTACAGGATTCCCATTAATCCAAACAGTACAAAAGATCTCTTTCTTTGCCCACAAATCTACTGCATTAACTGTTTCACCAAACACAGACACACCATCAACATAAAAAGTAGGGTCGTAGCTTTCTAACTGATCAACACGCCTCTCGGAATGCCCTCTTTTAATAAAAGAATGTGCCTTCTTTGATTTACAAAAAATCTTTTGAAATGATTCCACTTATTGCAAGAATTAACTTTTCTCTTTTGGGTTTGTGATTTCCACCACAATTACGACAGTTGATATAAAGCTGGGTGGGGGCACATGTTCTGACTTTGACTCAGCCTTATGCTTCATTGAGCATGCTTTAGAATTTGCTGGAAAGTATCAGACATTTCCCAAGGACTGTTATAGGACCTGCAGTAGCTGCCACGTAGTTGAGCCTGTTTCTTTTAACTATGTGCTGCATACTATCAGCATTAGCTTTGTCACTATGCCTTCTACAGCTATTCTCATTTGTAAGCATACTTGTGTGCTTTTCTGTAAGCTTGTGTATCTGACAAATCTCAGTGGCCTTATTCAATGTTAAATCACTGTTTCAAAGCAAAACCTTTCTTACTGTGTCATTATTAATACCACACACAAGCTTGCCTTTTAACAACTCATCTCTCAACTCACCAAATCTGCACATTTTAGCTATGAGAAACAAGGCTGTTATATATGCTGCAAAAGTTTCACCAGGCTTTTGATCTCTTGTGTAAAATGAGTGCCTTTCCATTGTAACATTCATTTGGGGATTCAACATTTCCCTAAATTTAGTTTTTAAGCACTTTGGGTCTTTCCTTGTTTCAGCCGGTACCACTATATGGTGGTCTTCCCCTTCCCCTGCAAACACAGCAGATGCATACACAAATGAATGCTGTCTTTCAGTGGCCTCTGAACCAGATAAATTAAACAGAATAAATGCCTTTGTAAGTGTGTCTTTGTCAAAAGAAGCAGCCTGTATGAAAATACCATATTCCTGCTCAAACACTCAACAATTTTCTGCAATATTGTTATCACACACAAGCGGTGCAGGTCTTCGAAAACCTTCTTTCTGCCACGCCCACAGATTATAGTAAAACAGAATACAAAATGGCCCTTGTAATTATGTACGAACATTCACCCACACCAGGTACTTATAATAATATTCAAATGCACAATAAACTCTTTGAAATACTGTACTCTGGGGAAATATGCTTTGAAATAACTGTACTTTGCAAAATAGTCTTTGAAACAACTTTACTTTGTGAAATACCTGCACTGTAAAACTGCACACACTTGCAAGCACTTTGCACACTTCAGATATTTTGAATAGCTTTAGTTAATACAAAAAAGAGCACATAGTGAAAAAATATGGTTGTTTTCCCTTTTTTGTACATTTTAAATGATTCAGATATTGTTTCAAATGTTTTTGTAATTATTTTGAATATTTTTATCAGTATGTTGCAGTTTTGGACATTTCATTTTATAAGAAATTCATTTTGAGCATTCTGAGTGCTTTGTTTTTTTATTTATAGCAAAAGAAATCATTTAAGCAGGTTTTAGTACTTGGAATTTGTTTCTGACCTGTATTGAGAGTCATTTGAGCAGTAGGGATGATGAACTTCTGTTTATTCCTCCAACATTAACCGGTTGCCTCATGGCTGTAACTCTGGATCCCATTCTGACACCATGTTACTCTTCTTTTGTGCATTAAGAAGACGTTGAGGCTTGTGTGTTCATTTACGTAGTTTATTGTATACAAATACATCAGGATGGATGGCAGGAACATTAAACTTAAACAAACTATTTAATTAACTGACTCACTGCATACCTGCATGCCCACACTCTGGCTGCTCACTCAAAATGGCAGTGTTGCTTGCACATGCTCAGTACTTATATGGATATGCTGACTCCCTGGAAAGCTTCTTAAAGGTATATTACACATTCTGATCTACAAATGTGGCACCATTAACCACAAGTTCAGCATAATGAAGAAGGCCTTATGGTTATTATTCACCTGTAAGGCTGTCTTTAACTCAAAGTTGACTTTGTATGATCTGATTAGCCCTCTTAGTTGCCTATTTAGTTTGATGAAATAGTTTTCATCTTTAAGGGAATTATCCTTTTTGGGTTTTGCCATAATTGTTTCTCCTTTTGTTTTATATACTGTTTAACTTGACGTGTCACCAGGATGGTTTGTTTCTGGGGCTAGCTCTGGGCGTACTTCTTGTAGGTACAACAGCTTGTGTACAGCCATTGACATGGTTGTACAGACTGTCTGAGAGCAATACAGTGGAGTTTGCTGTGTTTTCAGAGTTTGAAGGGGCATTGAATTTTGACAAATCATCACTTAATAAAAGGTAGTTTGTCTTGGAATAGTACCAAATTGTTACTGGTTTTACTGGGGTTACAGAGTTGATTTTGATTTCAAAGAGGACAGCTATGTGGTTGGACTTTGCCAGGGAGGATGCGACACTGGGGAAGAGTGCTGTGTTCTTCCATATTTGTGAGTATGAGGTCCAGTATGTTGGAGCCTGTTGTGGATGTATTCATTATTTGGTCAAGGTGTTTGTATTTACAAAGACCAGGAATCTCTGTGCCTATAGATTTGGGGCCGTGTAGGATTTGCAGTCAGTAGAGGGTAATTAAAGTCTTCCATGGCTAGGGTGTTAGATTAGATGATAAGTGCCTCCAGTAAGTCGTAGTATGCATTGTCGGCTCCTTTGGGCATGAATGGTGGCCTACAGCTGGCTAGGATATGGTACAGGATTTTGCTTGTGGTGATCTTCACATGGAGAAAATCCAGTGCATCATCCTGTTTGACCAATCTAGAGGTGTGCTTGTTATTAATGTATATCAAGACACCTCCACCTTTTGTCCTTCTCTGTATCGCTACTAATCTAAAGGTGTGGAAGGCACTGAAACCTTGCACTGCTGAGGTACTCTCTGCCACTTTAAACCATGTCTTGGCAACTGAAGAGATGTCCATATTCTCAAGTGTGGGGAGGGCTTAGAGAGAGTGTAGTTTGTTATTTAAGATTACACTGTAACACCTTGAGGTTCGGTTGAGTAGATTTTGCTATGTCGGTAGGGTTGTCAGTTCCCACTATGAGGGTCAATATAGTTTAAGCCAGTATTCAAAAGCCTAGAGAGGACTGGTGTAGACCATCCTTGGCAAAGCAACATGGCCTGTTAACTGTCCTCCCAAGTTGACAAACATTAGATCCCCTTAGAATGACACCAGTAAAACAGCCAGTTGCTAAAAATCAATCATCTTTTGCTCATATTGTGTTATCATTCTTGGTGATGGTAATATCATGCTCAATGCCTAGCTAATACCAGCCCAAAACATATAGTCTGAGAGCTCCATAATGTCTGTGTTCATCTATTCCAATGCGGTATGTCTCACGTCATTCACACCTACATGAAATATGATAGAATCATAGTGGTACCTCTAGTGCAATGACCTGGCTCCATATAAGCAACTAATTCTGATCTTCCCCTTGTTCAGCCTGATTAAAGGGGCATCAGTATATCTTACAATGGAGTCCCATATAACAAGAGTTCTGGGAAATGTGTTTGCTTGCTTTTGGGGCTTAGTATTTGGGGCTCCATTGAGAGTGACTGTGTGTGTGGTATTAGGTGTTGCTTTTTCTGATTGCCTTTGGACATGCTGAGGCACAGCTTTGCCAAAAGGAGGACTAGGTGATCTTGGTTGTTTAGGAAGATTGCTTTTAAGTGCCTCAGCTTATGTTAGTCTATGTGTGTGTTGTGTGCTATGTAAGGTAGGTGCTGTCTGCATGGTTTCGACAACCTGATGTGTGCTTATATGCAATCATTTAGCCTCTAGTTTCATTGTGTAAGTACACCTCTCATGTACTGTGTCTGTTACTTTAAGGATTATGTGGTTGTTGATAAACATGCGGTAATTGCTAGTTTTTCTCAAGATGCCCTTATCCACCAAGCTGGCTACAGAGAAGTTAGGAAATTGCATGCCCCTGCTTTCCAATTCTTTGATGGTGAGCTATAAATGGATGTTTTATTGGGCTTAGAAGGTTATTAAGGGTGATTTGTTGGTGCAGACGAATAAACATGCTTTATTGGGGCAGATTATGCTAACCAGTACTAAATTCTGCTAACTTTAATGTTTACACAATACTAAATTCTACTAAATCTATAGGTATTGCCATTCGATGCCCAACTAACTGCTGTAAGCTGTCACCATGCAAGGTCTTCTTTCTTCTTCTTTCAGCTTTTCCCAGTCGCCATAGTGGATAACCTGTCCGCTCATGATTGGCAGTGGAGTTTTACAGTGTTGAGTTGCCAGCCCAGCGCCCAACCTTCCACAGAAGGCACACATGTGCACACACTCACGCCTAGGGCCAATTTAGAGTGTCCAATGCATCTACAGCATGTCTTTGGGATGTGGGAGAAACCGGAGCACCGGGAGGAAACCCACACGACCACAGGTAGGACATGCGGACTCCGCACAGAAGGCACCCCAGGCGAGAATCAAACCGGAGAACCTCTTGCTGTGAGGCGGCAACGCTAACCGCTGCACCACTGTGGCCTATTTGCTGTATATTTACTGCTTTACAAGGTACAGTTTTATGGACAATTCTACAGGGAAAATTGGCTTTCTAGGTGTTTGTTGGTGTACAGGGCACTGATAACTGCTGCTGCTCCATGAGCGCCTCTAGGCAAATGTTTTGAATTTATAGCAGCAAAAACCCCCCAGCAACCTAACTAAAGAGCCATCTGGCCAATAGAATGACTAAAATTTGAGTCTTTTGTGTGTTTGTCAGCTCAGACAGAGCAGGCACATACCTCCTGCCACAAAATGAATAAATCCAGTCCTCCTAATGTAAAAACAGTAGAAGAGCTCCAGAGGTGCAATGCTGCCCCAAACAAATTAAACAACTAGCTGGAAATCCCTTACTGAAGGCTATCCCAAGACAGCCTTACAGCAGTAACAGTGAGAGGAAGAGCAGTTTTTTTCTGTAAATATTCTTGTTAATTAGGAAAGCTCACAGTATCTCTTCTCACTGTTGTGAGGAACAACTCAGAAACTTGCTCAGTTGTCAGGCGTACCACTGAAGATCCCCGACAAAATACCCTTCTATATTTTGCCTCTGTGATCTAATGAGTTTTACCTTACACTATCCTTATTCTTTGAGAGTGCTCACTGTTGGTAAAAGTTTCTGAAATCTTGAACCTGAATTTATATAAATAGGAAAAAACACATCTAACTGCTTTAAAGGGGTATTGCTCTCTTAACATAATTTTTTAGTTTAGAACAAAATTTCAGTAGTGTACCTGTTCTGGCAGCTCTGAAAGCCATAAGTATAGCTTTGAAATGCTTAAACTGTTGCACACTGTCATTATGACCTCCTAGAGTTTTCAGGAAGACTTTGTAATGTAAAGCATGGACAGTGTGCTTATGAACTGTAGCACTTATCTTTTGAGAATTCTTATCAGTCTGTTCCACCTTTTGGAGTGAAGAAGGATACACTGGAGAGGAACATTATTTGGCAAGATGTTTGTTCCCTTGTGGCCCATAACTCATGTAAGCCTTCTGAAATAGTATATTATTGGAAGAGCTCTAGATACCCTGTGCTTAAATTAGACAACGTTTCAAAGGGTTAGATTAATTGCTGAGGCAATGGTGTCAGTCACTCTGAATTTGTAGGGGTAGAGGGCGGGTGCTCCGGTTTCCTCCCACATCCCAAAGACATGCTGCAGGTGGATTGGATACTCTAAATTGGCCCAAGGTGTGCGTGTGAGTGTGCCTTCTGTGGAAGGTTGGGCGCCGAGCTGGCAACTCGACACCGTAAAACTCCACTGCCAATCAATGTGCGGACAAGGTGATCCGCTGTGGCGACCCCTCACCGGGAAAAAGCCGAAAGAAGAAGAAGAAGAAGAGGGTGTATGTAAGTATGTGTGCATCTGTGTGTGTGGGTGTGCATGCGCACGTGAGTGCATTTATATATAGATATGTCGGGTCCCTATTAAATTGCCGAATGTTTCAAAGTTCGAATGTCATATGGTCGACACCATATGATCGAACTTTGAAAAGTTCGAAGGTGAAAGGTAACGACTCTGTATATGCAGAATGAGAACATTTCCCTTTTCTGCACTGACGTGCGGGCTCAGAGTTGGCATATTTAAGTAGGGTGTGTGTGTGGGGGGTGCAGTGGGGGTACAGGGGGGCTTGCCCCCTGCTCAGAGCATTAAGGTAAGTTTTTTTTTTTTTTTTTTACTTTTTTATTATATATTCCAGGCTTCAAGTTTCTCTCATATGTTGTTGAACATATGAGGTTTGAAATTTTGAAGCTTCGAATATATAATATAGACCTGATATGTCTATTGTCTATATACATGTGTGCATATGTACACACACACACACACACACACACACACGCACACACACAGATTAAGGGTATAATGACAACATGTATCTGGGATGAAGTATAGGTTATTTTTTATCACCATTCTGTACACATCATCAGTCACTCAATCAAGCATTTATAACCATCCTACCCACGTCATAAAGCTTTTATTACCATTGTATGTGCATATAGTTAGGATGGTCATCAAGTATTCTTTGCCACTAGCCAGCTCCAGTGCCATAGATGGATAAAGCCTTCACTATGACCGAGATGACCTAAGTTTAGTTACCTTCTTTGCAGGAGTGTTCCAGTGCTTTGGTCATCCTTACCCAAAGAAAAGTACTGCAACCACAAGACCCTCAACAAACAATGACAAATTAAGACCTAAACATGCTTTAATCCTAAGCAATATGATGTGCTTAAAAGGATTTAAGATTATATACTGTAAACGTGTAGTTTTAAGTAGATCTCAGTTTATTCCTTAACTGCTCAAATCCAGAAGAGGCTTTTCAGTTTAGCTGCTTGCAAAGTCAAATGTCATCAATACCCCTGGCTGTCAGATGACATTAGAAATGAAATAAACCTTGGGACAAAAAATCTCCTCTCACATATGACCTGCTGATCAAACTCATTGCTATAAACTGATAAAATATTTTATTTTTTTGCCCTACTGAGCTAGTCTGAAGCAGAAAAAGCAATCAGTGCCATCCACCAGTGGGAGTATAGTACAAAAACTTAGCCTGGTTAGACCTTACTTATAAAACAGTGGAACTCATTTTACAAACTAAAATAAAATAATGAACACTTGTTTTAAAAATGCAACCATATGATCCATCTGGAGAACTCCTCAGAACAAAAAGTCACTCCAGGAAAATACATACTAGGCTATGGACTTCCCTGATTGATTTATTTATATAGCACCCTGACTTGCCTTGAGATCTTCATAATACTTAGGTTAAGGACTTATCTGATTGATTTATTTATATAGCAGTCTGTCTTGCCATGTGATGTTCATAATACTAGGCTATGGACTTACATGATTAATTTACTTATATAGCATTTGGCCTTGCCATGAGATCTTCATAATACCAGACTATGGACATCCCTGATTGCTTTATTCCCACAGCATCACCATGTAGCCAGAAGTTTCATAATACATTTTCTGTAAAGTGCTAAAGTTAATCAGACTTGCCCATTATAATACCACAGCCCCATAATATGCACTATTTCCTGTGTAATGTTCCCTTGGATATATTTTCACCCTACATATATTTTAATCATCTCTGTACTAAAATTACATTTTTGTAATCTAGCACATCTAGATAAAGTCCATGCATAACAGAGTATTTGTAAGCAAAACTCCAAAATCTAGGACTGACTTCTAACAAAAAAAGTAAGTTACCATTTATTTTTACACTGCATGTTTTAGTATTAATATTTCTGCAACTTTTCCTGTGTATAATTTAATGTGACTTCCAAGCAGATTACATCAATAAAATTTTCAAGTAAATATTCAAAACCTTTTTAAACCAAGAGTAAAAGAAGAGAAAGCATGTTTTAAAAGGTTGTGAACTTATTTAATTTTTAATAAGAATTCTATTAACAGTTTCATAACAATAAGTAAATAATTCTGTGAAGTTATTAAAACAGATTTTAAATAGAGTAAATAAAAAAAGAAACTATTTACAATATATACAAAATATGTCAGAGATAAAATCAAAGAGATTACCGAAAATAATTTATAATGTCATGATGTTACTCCCCAGTTCTCCAGTGAATATTAATTCTTCCAGTGATCTAATACGTTCAGTAATTTAGTCCATGGATTAGCATTTTTTGATGGCGGTTTCTTTATCGATGACTTCTTGTCGAAGTAAGATGAATTTTTTGAAGTGAGGAGCTCTATGTTTTAACCAATTCCTGGCGATAATCTTCTTAGATACTGCAAAGGTATTCCAAATTAGACCTTAATCATCTTTCTTTCAAGAAAAGGTTGGTGAAAAGATAAATAAAACAAAATAGTTATTCAAAGGTATTTTGTCAGACCATAAAGCTTTGAGAAAAAAATCCACCTTCTCCCAGTATACTTTTAAGTGACACAGTTGTAAATAACGTGTTACCGGTTGGCTGTTACATATTGATTACATCTCCAGCATTTATAATTATACTTTTGCATAATTTCATTAATTTTCAAGATTATAGAAATAACTATGTAAATACTTCCAAGAAAAAATGCGCCACATCAATGAACTGAGGAAGTACCTCTAATAGATTGCAAGGTAAGTGTTTTATTGTTTTGTATAATGTTATTATTATTTTCCAATAAAATAAAATTACAAATGTGGGAATTTTAAGTGTTTTGTAATTAAAAAAAATATATAAATCCACAATTATTGTAGATGGACTATACTACTGTGTTAACTTAATCTTTATCTAATGTTTTATGCTGCAAACAAAGTACATATTAGCAAGTACACCATTGTTAAATTCTGTTGGACAACACAACATGAGGAGCTGCCAAAGGAAAGCCTCCTGGCCCCTCTAACACATCAAAAAGTCAGGGGCAGCTGTGTTTAATCATAGATGCAGGGTGCCAGGTGTTTGAACATCACCCCAGACATTTATAAACTTAAAATTATATTGTAAAATTATAAAAATTGCCATAAGAGCACAGAAAACTTTCAGAGATACTTAAACACAAACACCAACATATATGTACAATAGGCATAAATGAAATACTGATTTAGCATTACATTTTGCAGCTTTGTACCTTCAGTAATCTGTAACTAGTTTAAACCAACTGTTTCTAATGTTGGTGCTAATGTATAGCCATACAGATGATATGCAGTACAGTCACATCTGGAGTGTGTAACTGCATCTGTTTTCACCATAGAAGAAACAGTTTATTAGCTAGCTCTCTAATAGAGTACAATATGTCATGTTATGCCACTTGATGTTGGTGTTCCACAAGGCTCTGTTTTAGGTCCATTAATCTTCACTGTCTTCATAAACAAGATGGAAGATTTTTGTGGCAATGCCAAACTTATGCAATGAACAATTGACTGATTCAACTGTTGCAGTATCAAACAACTGTCTGGAGCTATCAAAGACAAACTGTAGGAGTGTTTTCCACATACTGCAAAAATGTCTCGCCCATCAAAACTTACTTCTTAATCCTCAAAAGATTAAGTCTATGCTCAGATGCAAAAAGCTGAGCTAACTAGACTTCATCTAAAACTTCTGAACCTAGGTGTTTGCTCAACATTCATTTCCTCGACAATGCATGTAAAAGGAAGCTCCATTTATTAAAGTACTAAGTTGTATAGTTATCAGCCAGCTCACAGCTGATGCACACGTAACCAGTGTAATTACTTATCATTGTTTAAGGCAGAACATACCATTGTTTGCCCTTTCATCAGCTAGCCTGGCTTCAATTTGGTCAGCCCCTTAGACCCTTGCAACTCTGTTTTGCTCAGAAAGTACTATATTTGAACAGTTATCCCACCATTTCCACAGTGATACTCCAGAGACGCACTGAACAGGATCCCAGAGCAAGTAAGCTTATCCAGATGATATCAAAAATATGTATAGTGAATCTAGGTTCACAGTCTCAATTGATAAAAACTGAAACCTACTTCTAGTTAAACTAATAGATCTACTTGAAAAGTCCTATTCATTTTTGAATCAAAACACATTTCCTTACCAACTGGAAATGTCTGTAAGGGATAGTGTAATATTAACTGCTTCTCTATTTTCAGCTTCCATCTCCTTTCTTCCTTACCTTGTAGTTCTTATTCTGTCCTTTCCTTTTCCACCTGGATTATAGCAGTCAGTCAAGGTAAATAAATGAAACATTGTAATAGAGAAATAAAATCACATTTCTTGATTTGAGGCAAGGATCTTGCAGGAAAAGAAATGTTTTTTTATCTGAGACCTAAAGGCCATTATATAATCTTACATTACAGAGATTCTTGGTGAGTGTAGTACAGAAAGGAAGGCCCAATCTCTTTATAACCTCAGACAAACTTTGATAATCTATTGCAGTCTTTCTATCACTAATTAAATAAAAAAAAAGTCAATGCAATATTATCAATCCGCACCTGGCAGGTTGGCGTTGTTCTTTTGGGTCACTAATGCATTAAGATGTTTCTGTGTCATACTGTTTATCAGCACAATATAGTGTTGGCATTTATTTTAATAGCATTCATACCTCTCAACTGTCTAGATGTTTGCCTCGTATTCTCCAAAAACTGTAGTTTTCTTGCAAATCATTGAGGACTCAAGTCAGGAAATAATGACAGAAATTTGGGGTTCATAAAATGCATGCTAATGCAAAACCTCTTTTTCTTTCTTATCAACTTTCTAAGTCTGTAAGAGCAATAATTAAAAATTGTCCCTATTTTTCAGCTTTTGTCCCCCGTAATTTATGTCTTTGTTCAGATTTCTTGTTGTAAGAGATTGAGAGTTATGATAGCACTGATCCCCACAGCTGCTTTAGTATTTAGCAACTGGAATTACTGACTACTAACCCTTGAAAAATCCACGTTTGGCACTTGAGTAATTTTCAGGGAGATGTGCACCATTATAAGTAAGCAACCTTTGGAGAATGCAATACCTGTCATATCCGATATTTAGGGAAGGCCATTTTTGTAGCCTGTAAGTGATTGTGTGGATGTTTTAAATCACCTTTCAGGATGCACTTTAACATGTTTACTCCAGCTCTAGCAATATAATGTGAGACATAGACTGCTATGTTGTAATACTGATATAACAAAAGTTTATACAACATAAACCTCCTAAAGAGCACATCTCTATACTGGAAGAATGCAAAGTTCCTGTAATCACGGCTGCACGGTTAAAAACTACACTCTCCAAAGTCAAGAACACAGCATTCATGGGACCAGACAACATCCCAGGCTGCGTTCTACATGAACTACAGAACGAACTGGCACCCCACCTAAGTACCATGTTCAATCATAGCCTCACCTCAGGCTTTGTGCCTGCTGAATGGCACACAGCAACGGTTATCCCACTCCACAAGGGAGGAACCACCACGGACCCCAGGAACTACCACCCCATTAGCCTGACGAGCCTGGTCTGCAAGGCCATGGAACGTATCATCATGGAACTTATAAACAAAGACATTGGTAATCTCCAAACTCTGGATCCCACCCAGTTTGGGTTTATAAAAGGCAGATCATGTCTCCTAAACCTGACAGACTTCTTTGAAGCAGTCTCCAAAGCCATAGACAAGGGTAAGGTGGTTCACACAGCCTATCTAGATCTTGCCAAGGCTTTCGACACCATCTCCCACTCTGGAATTATAGATAAACTCACTAAACTAGGTATAAATCCCTATGTCACAAGATGGGTTGCCAACTGGCTCACTGACAGAACCCACACTGTGAAAGTAGCAGACTCCAAATCCGACTTCAGACCAGTGACAAGTGGAGTACCATAGGGATCAATCCTGGGTCCTCTCCTGTTTGGTATCTACTTCTCTGAAGTACAGGCTAACACAGAAGGTCTTTGGCTAACGAAGTTCGCAGATGACTGCAAACAAGGAGCCATAATCGAAATTCCTAACGATGTGGACATCCTACAAAAGGGCCTCACTGAGACAGATGCCTGGTGTCAAAGCAATGGTCTCAAGCTCAATGCCAAAAATTGTATTGTCATCCCCTTTGGTGAAAACTCTGTACCCATGAACTACAACATAGGCAGTAGTATACTTAACACCAAAAGTGTGATAAGAGACCTCGGGACACAGGTGGACAGTAGTCTCTCCTTTGATAATCACATTGTCACAGTAGTCAGGAAATCCTTCTACGTGGCACACCTCATCATGAAAGGTTTCTCATCCAGAAAAAAAGAGGTCATTGTTCCCCTCTACTCATCATTCATTATACCCATTATAGAGTACAACGCCCCTTTTGGTATGTACCTCACAAGACATCTACAACAACTGGAAAGGCCGCAGAAATACCTCACAAACTGGATTACCGGCCTCAAACAGATGCCCTACGCAGACTGTCTAAAAAAACTCCAGCTTTACTCCGTCGCATATCGCCTACTCAGAGGTGATCTCTGCCTAACATACAAAGCTATGTCAAACCCAGAGCTGTTGGACATGCTCCACTTAAAGAAATCCCAATCCCTCCGAGCTACACGCTCTAGGGACCTAAACCTTGTCACCACAATAAACAGAACATGCCGGAGGGATAGATTTCTGTCCCAGAGACTTCCCACACTCTGGAATAAACTACCTATCTATATCAAACAAAGCTCCTCATTAACACTCTTCAAAAAAAATCTTGATGATTGAACGAGAAATAAGAAATTCACCCCGGGGATCACCTCTGTGGCTCTGCTCGACAGTGGCACAGGAAAATAATTTTCTTGGGTGGCAAAAGCCAAGGTACCTTTTTGGCTGGGCTTGTATAGGCCCCAGAGCCGACAGCCTAGTACCTACCTATGAACCTATGAACCTATAAGTGAAGGCTTGTTACATTCATATTTAATCACAGTGCTTGAATGCCGAAGCTGTTGTTTTCACATCAAAGGCAAATTATTTACAGATTCAAATTATAATCTGTAGAATCTGTGTTACATCTTCTTGATGAGAGGACCAGAGTTTTTTGGTTCCTTTTTGTGAGTAGAGTTATAAGGAGACAGCGTATTTAAAAATTGAAAAATAATGAATTAATAAACCTACATTGGATATTAAGTGGCATGTTCTAGCTTAATTTCATCTACTATTTTTACTGCATATCGGCACGTCTTTATTTTAATAGCAATGGATAATTGAGGCTTGTCAGTTTTCAACTGCTGATAAGCATTTTCTTGTCTTGATAAGTGATTCTGCAGTTACATTTTTTGTATTTAGTACCACAATAGATTAAAAGAACCAGTATTTTTCCAAGTGCAAATGTAACAAAGCAACACTTTAAAGCTTTTATACTGTGAATATAAAACTTTAAGAATAATGTAACCATTTATCCTCATCACATGCAGCCTCAGGGACTCTGTAACTGTTTTAACATGCAGATTGCATGCTTGCCTAATGCAAATATTTATCTCTTTTACTCATTTTTGTTAATTTCTTTGCTCTACCAATAATCTGTCTCTGCTAGGGAGTTGTTGACTCCCTTCCTCTTTTCTTAAATTAGCCCGCTATGCCTGTAGCCTTTTGTTTGCATGCACTGTGCTTTTATTCATGTGTATGTATCAATACCTGTTGTACTGATGTAGGTGACCTTACCTCAATAGCTTGTATCCTTCTTCCTCACGTATCACTGAATTTTTACTGTTTATCAGACTTTTTGCTGCAATGTTTTGCAGGCAAATAAAATATTAAGTGTAAAACTGTCAGTATTTGTTTTGTTTTGCCTTGAACGTATTGATGTATTTAATATGCTTGTGTATCTCTTGTTCCAGTTATGGCAAATATGGACTTCTGTTGACTGTCAGTATTTAGTGGTGTAAACCATGGATTTATCTCTTTTTACTTTATTCCTGGGCTGCCCACCCACCATTTGCTGACTGAACTGGTTTGATTTTTTTATTTTAGATGTGATGATGTTTGCTGTAAGAAAAATCAGCATGTGACTGACTGACAGTCGAGTTTGCTGACATACAGATTATCACATACATCTAGGGAAGTAATATTTAGAAATGGGTCAGTGCGGAGGAACGCACTGCAAACTGGAGTATGGTATTGGGCACCCAGGTGAAATACACCTCTAGTCAGCAGTCCCGGGCAGCTGACTTGAATGGTGGTCTACTGCAAATTGACGTCAATGACTCATATATCAGCTTCCTGTTCTCATCTTTGCATTTTTGGTTTTTAAGTGGGCCAGCAGGCAGGGTTATGAATTTCTTTAACTTTGCTTCACTTTTCTTCTCATATGATTGCACACATTCACTTTACATTTTCAGTATGCTTGTCTGCTTGTAGTGAACGATTATTTAGGTGTGGGGCCTATGAAGTACACGGATGTCTCACACTCAGTATTTGCTGATAGTAGGGTACTCTTGAGAAAGTTAAGTTACTTGAACTTAGCACTTTTATTTTTCTGAAACTCTGTGAAATAGACAGTTAACACAGTATGGTTTCCATCTATCTAGGATACTATGAAGAAGCCATATATTAAGTTTACACTAGATAAGCCAGTTATTTCTTCTTCTGGTCATGCAGTACTTCATGCATAATTCTGTGTATTTGTCCATTCTGGCATTTCATATACTTTTAATTCTGCTCTAACAAATCAACTTACAGATGAGTGATTAGTTTGCAGATATATTTTATGATGATCAAATGTTTTTCTGCACTCTTTTCCCCCATCTGTCACACATCAACCCCCCACTGAAAAACTCCCTTTGTGGAAATATGACCTCGCTATGGTCATATGAAGGTGTTATCATATGATGGTAGATTATGTTTAGTTTTTATTTGGGGGGTCTCCTATATATATATATATATATATATATATGTATTTATATATATATATATATATATATATATATATATATATACATATATATATATATATATATATAGGTTCATAGGTTCATACTAGGCTATCTGCCCTAGGGCATTTATAAGCCTAGCCAGCTTTCGCCACCCATTTTAAATATATTTTGCTATGCCCTTTTTCGAGGTTAGTATACTGTGCCTCTGTCTAACAGTGACACAGAAGTGATACCCGGGGTATACCTACGATCTCCCATCCACTCATCAAGATTCCTCTTGAAGAGAGTCAATGAGGGACTCTGCCTAACCTGGACTGGGATTTTATTCCAGAGTGAAGGGAGCCTCTGGGTTATGAATCTGTCCCTCCAGCATGTCCTATTTATTTCAGTGCTGAGGTTCAAGTCTCTCGAGTGCGTAGCACGATGGGATTTGGATTTTCTGAGGTGCAGCATGTCCATTAATTCTGGGTTGGACATGGCTTTATACGTCAGGCACAGATCGCCTCTGAACAGGCGGTATGCCACTGAGTAGAGCTGGAGTTTCTTTAACCGGGCAGCATATGGCATCTGTTTGAGCCCTTTGATCCTCTTGGTGAGGTACTTTTGGGGTCTTTCCAGTTGCTGCAGGTGTCTGGTAAGGTACATCCCAAAAGGGGCATTGTACTCAGTTATGGGCCTGATGAGGGATGAGTAAAGAGGCACGATGACCTCCCCTGATTTAGATGTGAATCCCTTCATGATTAGGTGGGCTATATAAAATGTTTTTCTAACCACTTTGGCCACGTGGTTGTCAAATGAGAGATTGCTATCAACTTGGGTCCCCAAGTCCCTAATTACTTCTTCTGTACTTAATGGATTACCACCTATGTGGTAATTTGTGGGAACTTTGTTTTTGCCAAAGGGGATGACTATACACTTTTTGGCATTTAGCTTGAGGCCATGGCTCTGGCACCAGTTGTCTGTTTCTATGAGGCCCTTTTGGAGGATGCTTGTGTCGGCTGGAGAGTCGATTATGGCGCCCAGTTTGCAGTCATCTGCGAACTTGGTCAGCCACAGTCCTTCCGTGTTGGCCTGTACCTCCGAGAAATATATACCGAACAAGAGAGGTCCCAGGACTGAGCCTTGTGGGACACCACTTGTAACTGGTTTGGAGTCTGACATGGTTCCAGCAATTCTAACCATGTGGGTTCTGTCCTTGAGCCAGTTTGCAATCCATCTAGTGACATAGGGGTTTATATTTAAGCTGGTGAGCTTATCTATAATGCCCGAGTGAGGTATTGTATCAAGGCTTTTGCGAGGTCCAGGTAGGCTGTGTGGACCACCTTCCCTCGTCAATGGCCTTGGTGACTGTTTCAAAGAAATCAACCAGGTTTAAGAGGCAGGATCTGCCCTTAACAAAGCCGAACTGGGTAGGATTCAGTGTTTGTAGGTCCCCAATATCTTTATTTATGAGGTCCATGATGATCCTTTCCATAGCTTTGCAGACCAAGCTAGTCAGGCTTATGGGGCGATAGTTTCCAGGATCCGTTGAGGCACCACCTTTATGGAGAGGGACCACTGTTGCTGTACGCCACTCTTTGGGCACATATCCTGTAGTAAGGCTGAGATTGAACAGTAGTTTTATGTTTGGGTTTAGCTCTTCTTGGAGTTCATGTAGAACGCAGCCCGGGACACCATCTGGTCCCATTGATGCTGTGTTTTTTGCTTTGGAGAGGGCGGCTCTTACCTGAGCATCTGAGATGTCAGGGGGCAGCACTCTGCTGGGATAGATATTTGCCCTTTTGGTGGGGAGGGGGGCAGAAGTTTGCGCTGAACCTGTCAGCTAGGATGTTGGCAATGTCTGTGGGTTCGGTGTATATTTTGTCATTTTGGACTAATTCTGAGCATATCTGGGAATTACCACCCAGGTTCCTAACATAACTAAAGAAAGCCTTCTGTTTTTCCTTAGTGTCCTGTGCAATTTTTCTCTCGAAGCTGGCCTTAGACAATTTTATGTGTGCCCGTAGTTTTTTGCTAATACTGATCAGTGATGCCTTCCCTTTTTGGGATTTTGCTCTATCATTTAGTAGCTTCTTCCTTCTATTGTATAGTTTGTTTATGGCTGGGGTCCACCAGACAGGACGTCTGCCTTTGGAGGATTGGGTCTTGGTTTTATTTGGGATCGC